>NW_026996356.1:0-1675 GCF_035044405.1 Drosophila montana | reverse complement strand
CATATACAGTGGCTCACAGCTTATTTCAACCAGTACATAAAAAAAACTTTGGGAAGCTATAAAAACTAAATTAAGAATGATATTCAAATGATATAAATGCAGGTTTTTAAATTATTGTTTCAAGTTTTAAACTATGACTTCATATATTTTTTAAATATTTTTTTTAACATCTTATAACAACTAAAAACAAAATCACAACCCAAAACAATGTCACAGCTTATTTCAACCATTTTCTTGATTCAATTTCAAATAAAAAGTTTACAGCTAAACAATATTTTTTAATATTTAGTATGACCACCCTTGTGATCAATAACCATTTTGAGCCTTTTTGGCATGGATTCTACCAACTTTTGGGTAACCTGTGGCGAAATTTTGGCCCATTCCTCAACCAATGCAATTTTAAGATCTAACTTATTAGATATTTTGCGTTTGCGAATGTTTGAATCCAAAATGGACCACAAATTTTCAATAACATTTATGTCTGGCGACTGTGCCGGTGGCTGCATAACATGTGGACAGTTCCAGATCAACCATGTCTGAACAATACCCGACTTATGTTTCGGATCATTGTCTTGATAAAATCTGAACACATCCCGAATGCCCAGATTTTCCGCACTTTCTATTAAATTATTTTTCAAAATCTCAAGATATTGAGATTTGTCCATTGTCGTCTCAATAAATTGCAGATTTCCAACGCCGGCTGCCGACATACAGGCCCAAACCATAACGCTCCCACCGCCATGTTTTACTGTAGCCTTCAAATTTTTTGTTTGCAGCTCTGTATTTGGTTTACGCCACACATATGAGGCTCCATCAGAGCCAAAAATATTAAATTTGGACTCATCGCAGAATATGACGGTGTTCCAAAAACTATCGTCCTTATTAAAGTGCTCCTGGGCAAACTTTAAGCGGCACTTCTTATTTTTCTCACTAATAAAGGGCTTCTTGCGCGCTATTCTGCCATTGAAATCATGTTCCCTAAGCACCCGGCGAATAGTTTCTGGGTGGCATGACTTGCCCAACTCTACCTCCACATCATTGGCTATTTTTGGAGCCGATAGCCTTGGATTTTCCCGGATTTTCCGAACAATATAACGCTCGTCGGTTGAATTAAAAATTTTGTTGGGAGCATTTCTCCCCTTATCATGGGTTCTATTTTCTCGGACAAATCGGTATATTATACTCTGCACTGTAGAATCACTCAGTCCAACCATTTCACCAATTTTCCTGCGCGAATGACCGTTTTTAAAATGATTGAGAACGAGTTCTCTCTGCTCGATAGTTGTTCGTGGTCCCATTTCGCTAAATACAATTTTCTGCAAGATCTATTCTCAAAATTCAGCTAAAATGTATTTCACCATATTGCGAATTTAATAAGTAAAGCAAAAAAAAAGGAAACAACCGTTGCATCGTAAGATAACGGATCATTGCCCAATTGCAAAGTCTCTGGTTGAAATAAGCTGTGACATTGTTTATGGTTGAATTCTTAGTTTTTAGCTATTATAAAATAGTTAAAAAAATTGCAAAAAATTATCGTAATCATAGTTGATAACTTTAAGCATCAGGCTAACAACCTGCATTCCTAAAACTTTGATATATCTTTAAGTTTAGTTTTTATAGCATTGCAAAGTATTTTCAATGTACTGGTTGAAATAAGCTGTGAGCCACTGTATGT
>NW_026996355.1:0-1129 GCF_035044405.1 Drosophila montana | reverse complement strand
CACAAGCATGGCAGATCCTATTAAGAATTTGGCTAGCTATTGGACAGAAGTCAATCCGTAATAGACGAGTGGCACAAAATTGAACCAAATCTTTACTGAAAACTGGTGCATTTAATGACAAATCGCCTAGAAAGCGTTATAAAACAAAATGGCATGCTCACTAAACATTAATTTTTCTTTATTGTTTTATTTTTTCACACTTTAACACAATTATTTTAGCAATTGCCAATACTTTTGTCCCTATGAAAATACGCAAATCTAATATTTTTTATTTGTAAGGGTTGAAGCTACCAAAAATGTTCCTTTTTTAATGCGTTCAAATAGGTTGGATATATAAACGAACATATAAAAAACGTATTCAATAAAATAATAAGTTCGCTATTCTCTAATTTTTAATTTTTAGTTCACAACACCACAATTGCCAATACTTTTGTCTGTGACTGTATGTACTTATGTATGTGCGTATGATAATTCAACTTTTCGTTTCAATTTGCCTTTGTACATACAGTGTACCAAAAATGTCTTCGTATAGCGACTAAAATATACTTTGGTAACGAAAATAACTTCCTTGCAGAAGAGTAACAAAAAAAGTTTAAATGCAGTTTTCTCTTTCTATTAATTAACTTTATTCAATATTTTTAATAATATAAAAGATATAGGAAAAAACCCAAAAAAAAAACACGTTTTTGGCTCCAATAGAGTTTTTGTACACCATACTATTCTAGATCTTAAGCTGCATACGAAATGCAAAAAAGGTAACGTTAGTTTCTGAATGTGTACATAGGCATTTAAATTTTAAAATATCATTATTGGCAGGCGTTTGACGCTCGCCCTTCTTTTTATGATTTTGGGTTTGAATTGATGAATGAATGTTGACTCCTTATTACCTGCAGATCAAAATCATATATGAAAAAGCTAAATATTTTAAGACAAGAAAATTATTAATACCATAAATATATAATCGCTCCTTTTTTGTATTTGGTATATTTGAACATTTTAAAGATTTTAATTTTTGCTGGGCTGATCATGGGAGCAAAATTTTAAAATATCATTATTGGCACGCGTTTGAATTGAGGAGTGAATGTTGACCCCTTATTACCTGCAGCAGCCTGTTGGGCGCATAAATTTT
>NW_026996354.1:0-659 GCF_035044405.1 Drosophila montana | reverse complement strand
TCTATTCATATACAAAATATGCAAGTATGCGTGAATAACAAGTCCAAAAACTTTTAAATGCACACATGCCAACGCTTAAGTACCCTTTCGAACAAGAACGAGCTAAAATGAAAGAATTTCGCATCGACTTGGCAAACCCTTTCATCATTTCATATTACTCTTCCCCTCAAAAGGGAAGAAATGCCACCGACTTTTGACAAAAATTGAATTTGTGGGCATTTTTGCTTGTGCGGACACATACACACACAAACATTTAAACGGTACATAGACAAATTGAAAGAGCGCTGAGAGTAAGGCAAAGCAGTTTCCTGTAGTGGGAGCGAGATAAAAAACAGCGATGCCGTTCTATCGCACAAATCATATGGATGAGAGTAAGCCAAAGCAGTTTCCTGTAGAGTGAGCGAGTAAAAAGACAGCGATGCCGCGCTTACTCTCTTGCTGTGAGAGCATGCGGGCATGTCTCGAACCCGAACAAAAACTAAGGCGACTTTGGACCAGCCGCACTTAAAACGCTTGTCACCACCAAATGTACGGTTTGTCCAGTCTATATGTTATTTGGTTAGTGATAAAACTCAGCAACACAACGAATGCCAGAAATAACAGCATCATAATATTCAGGGCAAATGACATCTTTTAGCTCCACAACGTCGGGGCATTCC
>NW_026996353.1:0-762 GCF_035044405.1 Drosophila montana | reverse complement strand
GATTTTATCGCTATAATAAGGCGACTTAGATAACGCATATTTGCTCTTATCATATCATGCTGTACTTCCGTGTGTTTCATAGCTTCTGAATTTCCGAACAATATAATTAGATGATCATACAATATTGTCCTAGTAATGGCATCGTCATTAAGGATAGACATTATTTAATTTCGCAATATAATATTTGCAGCACTATGCATATAGCCTGAAGTGCTTCGTCCAGATGATATGTCCCGGTTGGATATTACTGCTACAATTTTTAATGTGATTCCGAATTGTTGTCTTTGGAAAATAGGCTTTACATCCATTGCAGCACGTGGAACTATAAAAGTTCCTTCATTGTAAGAAGCATCTGTGTTATAAATGAAATCGCCTTTTTTCCGTAATGCATCAAGCAATTTCATTCTTTGCTGGCTGCCTTTTGGTAAGCTGCTGATCTCTCTAACTTCTGGTTCCACTCTATGTTTTAGCTCTATGTGGCGTGCAAATTTTGTTTGTAATGTTTTACAAAATATGCAAAAGTGCCGTTTACATTTTTTCTGGTTCTGCGCAATTGGCACAGTAATTTTTCTAACATCATATAACGGTGCCGTTGGATTGTGAGAAAAATATGTACTGTTTAAAAATGACGATAGTTAATCTGGATAGTATGTCATGTCTGAATAAAGATTGGTTCTCTCCGGGCTACCGAATATTTTATATTGGAAGCTTTAAGAGGATTCCAGTATTATAAAATAACATATATGTCTATATTTATGTGTG
>NW_026996352.1:0-2156 GCF_035044405.1 Drosophila montana | reverse complement strand
CTATGTCTGGGCTGTTGGTACTTAATTACCTCTTCCAAATCTGGATTATCTCCGTTTGTTGATATGAATCTGTCAATAAAGTCGATAACTTGACGGATACCTTGGGAACTATTCTCATTCAGTTTAGGGGCGCTGCTTAGCCAATACATGCCATGTGAATGTGGCGATCCCCTATGTTGGAATTCAATTCTCCAATAAAAGTGCGACAGTTGACATTCTCCAAAAATATCTGTTTTAAATAATTTCAATAGGTGCCTAAACCCATAATCAAAGTATCTTGAGCAGGATCAGACCGAATTAGTCGAGCTTTTTCGGAACTTGAAAAATTCGCTGCTTCTTCCTCACTAAGGACTCTATTATCCAAAATGAGAGATAGAATGACCAGCAGGTCACTCCATTTGGTTTCAGCAGCAGAAAAACTGACTAATCATTGCCAGCCCTTTTTTCTTCTCAGCTTCCCAATGTGCCCGAAAAGATCGCAGGCCCTTAAGAACATGATATCCGTCATCATGCTGCACAAGATTGCTTACCAACGGTGATATTGGCGTTTCTTGATTTTTTCCGAAGGCAGATAGAAATAGAACTTTTTATGCGCGTGAGCTCATAACACTTATACATATACACAATTTTTGGGACTTTCGCGCAATGACGATCGTAATACCGAATCTGTGATCACAGTTTCCGAAACAGAAATTGGTACGTTGACCACAGCTCCTCTAACTGCACATTGCCGCTCATAGCCAAGAGAAATTATCCGTACAAATGGGATTCTTTGCGAAATTGAACGCTATTCAAGACACGTTAAGTCTTTAAGACAGTGTGGAATCTTAGGAAAGTTTAACCCCTCGGACAGACAGAGACTCGGAATCTTGCCAGACGATATGGGTGGGCGACAAGTTGAGCAAAACAAATAATAGTGTAATGCTTTTGTAATATCCATGTTTGGAAACTTTGGCGATAAAGTTATTTTATTTAAAAGTTTAACTTGGAAAGGAAACCAAGTTCCTCCGCAAGATATGCTAATTTCTTGGTGGGGCTTTTCTTAATATTTTCCAGGTATTTATCTCAGCCAGAAAAAACTCTACGCTGTCTTTGCAAGTCACGCTGTTGGTCGCGCTCTTCAGGTGACATTTCTTCTCTAGCATCTCTATTTTTCTGAGATTGCTGAGCTGACTGTATGGCACGATTTAGAAAACTATTTCTAAAATTTATAACTCGACCTTAAGCCATATTTCGCAATTCGTTCTCTCTTATGCGAGCCTGGTTTCTAGTAACTCGTCTTTGAGAGGAATTGACGACTTGCTCTCTGCGTCTTGCGATAATATTTTGACGAGCATTTCGCCGATGTTGAGCTGTATTAGCTTCCTGCTCTAGCTCTCTTACATTAACATTGTGTGTTCCAGTATGTTAATTTCCTGCTCTTGCATTCTAACTTCTAAGTCCTGTCGTCTTGTAATGTGGGCTGCTGCATCTCGCTGGCGTCTGATACTCCTCGATACTCCACGTTTTGGCGACGAACAGTGTGTTCCTCTTTATTTAATTCCTGCTCATGCAGTCTAATTTCTAAGTACTGCCTCCTTGTAGCATGGGCTTCTGCATCTTGCTCGCGCTCTAAGGTACGGTACTGCAGTTTTTGTCTCCGAACAGCATGGTCTGCTCTATTTTGTGTCTGCTCCACAGCTCACATGTCCTCATCCTGTCTTTGCGTTGAGCGAGCTACTGCATCATTAAATGCACACATGCCAACGCTTAGGTACCCTTTCCAATAATAACGAGCTAAAATACGAGAATTTCGCATCGACGGGGCAAACCCTTTCATTATTTCATATTTCTCGTCCATTTAAAAGGGAAGATATATGAGAAAAATTGAATTTGTGGGAATTTCTGCTTGTGCGGACACATACACACACAAACATTTAAACAGTACCTAGACATAAAGAGAGCATTGAGAGCATTGAGAGCACTGAGAGTAAGTGCGAGCGAGATAAAAATAAACAGCGATGCCGTTCTATCGCACAAATTATATGGAAGAGAGTAAGCCAAAGCCGTTTCCTGGATTGTAAGCGATCAAAAGACATCATATGTATATCTTACTCGATCGTTGGACCAGAAGCACCAATTTTTTTTGTGCCCACTTATGATACACGGCATGTCCC
>NW_026996351.1:0-1005 GCF_035044405.1 Drosophila montana | reverse complement strand
GCAAATATATATAATTAAGTTTTACACGTTTAATTACTTTAAAAAAATATATTTCAATTCTTTATTTTCACTAACGGCTACTTCTTATGATGAGTACATTCAGATTTGCCTCCCGAATATTAACTGATTCATTTATCTGTTGCGGTCGCTTAGCAAATTTCGTTTTGAGAGAGCTTGAGTCAAAATTGAGTGAAGTTTGAGCTGCGTCAGCAATTATGCGTGGGATAGTACTCTGATGGGAACATTGACAGTGGCGTGATATTTAAGGTGAATTGTTTATGTCTACCAAAGGGGGACAGTTTGATCTTGACCAATGTCGATGTTATCACCAGGCTTTTTGTTTACAATATTGGACATGTTTATACTTATACTTATGCTTGTGTGCTTAGTTATGTTAAAGGGATATGTCACTATGGATATGTCACTCCCCCAACCATTAGAAAAGTGCCTGTCCTCAGGTGTTTAAGTTTGGGTAGAGTGTAATATTTTCGTCTTTTACAATTGGTGTATGTTCTATTTTTGTAGGTGTTTCTTCTACTTTTGGTTTTTATATTTTATTATTAATTTCTTAGGTATGCTTTTGAATTTATATGTTAAATACAGTGTTAAACTTATTAATATGATTACAAATATGGTTATTGTAATTATCTGGAATACATTGTTAAATTTTCTGTGTTCATTTATAATTTGTTTCGTTTGTGCAAACGAAAGTGGTTCTATTTTTAAAACATCATTGCTTACATAAATGTTATGAGTATAATCTAACATGTTGTTTGAAATTTAAATTTCATTAATTTGCAGTGAACAATTAAAGATTTTTATTAAATTGTTTCCTTCTATTGTTATTTCGTTTTTTATGCAATTGTGGTTAAAATTATATTTGGTTCTACATAGTTGATTTGAAAATTTTTTAAAGTTTTAGTATAGCTACATTCTGATGTTATTTGGTTTAAAATTCCTGTCATGCATTCATTATTTTTTTTTTTTTTATTTTATTTTATTTTT
>NW_026996350.1:0-2464 GCF_035044405.1 Drosophila montana | reverse complement strand
TGTACGGGCTAAACGTCTTGCCGGTCGATTCAATTGTCGTCGGGCATTATTACAATTTTTAAGTTTTAGTTATGACTATTTAATTTAATATGTTTGGCGCTCTTGACAGCGCTGCCGGTCCTCTCGCTATAGGGTGCTCTTTATTCCCTAGTAGGCATAAGCAGCGGTTTGCCTCTCATGCAACTCGTCTTAGTTGCTTTGTATTTCCTCGTAGGCATAAGCAGCGGTTTGCCTCTTATGCAACTCGTCTTAGTTGCTTTGTATTCCCTCGTAGGCATAAGCGGCGGTTTGCCTCTCATGCAACTAATCTTAGTTGCTTTGTATTCCCTCGTAGGCATAAGCGGCGGTTTGCCTCTAATGCAACTAATCTTAGTTGCTTTGTATTCCCTCGAAGGCATAAGCGGCGGTTTGCCTCTCATGCGTTGGTTGACTCTGCTTCCTGAATACGGCAGGTGCCCTCGCAATGGGGGCTGTAGAGGGGACCCTCACAGTCTGGTGGGCATCTGCGTGGGAGTGCTGATATCTGTCTTGGCGGCGGACGATGATTCTTTGTTAGTTTTGTAATTTTTATTTGTGAGGGACTGGGCTCGCTCTTTGATTTTAATAATGACTCGAGATGTTCGAGTTCGTCATTCAGTTTCACTGCAGTGTCCCATGGGAGGGGATTTTTGCATTTATATAGGAGTATTACGATTTCAGACTTTCTCCGTCTGATTCGCTCCTTAATGCCACTGCGTCTGGGCTTATTGTTTGCATTAGAGCTCATGCCCTGTACTCACTCAGTATATTTTTTTGATTTTTTCAGCTCCAGTCCAGCTCCAGTCCAGCTCGTCTGGACATGTTATAGTCCAAGCATGTTATAGCTACTTTTTATATAGCTGTCACGGTCGCCATGGAGTAAAAATGTTCCAAAGTTGTTCTTTTTATTTATTGGAGCTTCTGCTCCAATTGCAAACTTTATTTATTGACTCTTTGAGTCTGAATAATTCTAACAATCTTTTCTTAGGTGCTACTTAGCTAATACCACGAGAACTGCGCTGCCAGCGACGCCGGCAGCGGAGCGGTTATATTATATACTTATATATGTTTGCACCCGCGCTGAGAGAGAGTATGTTATGTGCCGGCTAGCGTGGGAACGCTGACGCTGCGTTGTTGCCTACACACATATATGTGTGGTCATATTACATATGTATGTATTTGAAATGTGCATATGTAAACACTGCAACAAAGTGTTACAGTGTGACAGTTTGATATATTTTTAATACAGTGTGTACTCTATATGTGCGCATATCACAGGGCATACTTGCGGGGCTTTAATCCGAAAACATGCTACGCCCCTAAACGCTTCCTGGGTCCCTGCTCAGGTGCCACTTGTAAGGAAGCTACTCGCCTGGGAACAACTCTCAGTCTTACCAGGACCAGCAATCTACAAGACATTTGTTAGTTTGCTGGGATAGAGGGTTTTGAAGGGGGAGGATGAACTGTGACTCCTACTACTTTCATAGGATAGGGATGATGATGCATACACATCACCGGGATTGCTCACGCGGTCAGCAGACCAGGCCCCGAGTCACACACGCAAGGCCGGGATTGCTCGAGTGGTCAACAGATTAAGCCCCAGCTCACACACACACACGGCCGGGATTGCTAACGCGATCGGCGGGCTAAGCCCTCATTCACGCATGCACGGCCGGGATTGCTCACGCGGTCGGCAAACTAACCCAATTCACACGCACACACGACCGGGATTACTCACGCGATCGCCAACTAACTCAATCGGACCCCGAAGTTAGTATTAATTGAAAACGAACTAATTAATTGACATTCCTTTCTAATTTCCTCTATTCATATTCACTTATGACTTGCTATCTGAAACGATTACCCTAAGTCAAAGCCCTGCCGCACAGTTCGGAGCCCTAGCGCTCCGATGCACACACTAAGTCTCCTTTTTCTCTGCCTTATGCTGCACACGTCTACTTACTTTGATGCTCGCTCCAAAAAGTGCCGGCACGCTCGCAGGCGAGCCATGCGCTTGCCTCGGCCGCTCAACTTCGCCGCGAGCTTTCGCAACTTCGCCTCGGATCTTTCGCTCTTCGCCGACGAATCGAAGCTGCGATCTCGAGACGGTGTTGAGTAACCGATCGGCAATGCACGGTTGCTGCGGCGGCCGGCGGTTAAATTCAAACTTATATTATGAGCTATGCCCTTAACTATGCACTTGTTTTGTTAATACGCATGATATAAACTTATCGGCTCCTTGCCTTTAGTTTGATTCTCTCTTATTCTAATAATTCTTACAATTAACAAAACTTATAATACTGCTGGCTCCTTGCCTCTAACTTAACTAAGAACTTATTTTAATGCTTATAAGACAACATAACAGCTCCTTGCCGTGGATCCAGAACTGTGGGGTGGTTGACTTAAATAGCCGCCTCACAAGGTAATTTAACTAGACGAGTGGTGT
>NW_026996349.1:0-2231 GCF_035044405.1 Drosophila montana | reverse complement strand
TAATAACTACGACAGCTCATCTCCAATATATACATTAAAATAATCAAATTTGCATCCTTCTGCTGACTTCAGCAGTTAAACTAGTTCACTTCTATGAACAAACTATGAAATTTGCAGTCTTACCCTGTGCGCTGCAGGTAGTTTGCATATCTGCTCTTGCATCCAGACTATTTTGACCAGCGCCTATTGTAAAAAAAAGAAAATATTTGTTATATAATAATACTTATAACACATATGTATGATTAGAACAAATATAAGTTGAATTAAATATTTATCCTTACGCTAGGCGCCCCAGTTTGTGGCCATATCTGCTCCAACATCAGGACGTTTTTGATTATCAGCTTCTGTACAAAAAAAAAATATATATACATTTATCGTATAAGAATTGTATTTAGGTATGACAATTTATTTATTAATATATGTATATTAATTTGAGTAAATATTTATCCCTACCCTTGGCGCCGCAATTTGTGGGCATATTTGCTCTTGCATTCAGACTATTTTGACCACCGCCTATTGTAAAAAAAGAGAAAATATTTGTTGTATAATAATACTTATAACACATATGTATGATTAAAACAAATATAAGTTGAATTAAATATTTATCCTTACCCTTGGCGCCCCAGTTTTTGGCCATATCTGCTCCAACACCAGGACGTTTTTGATTATCACCTTCTGTACAAAAAAATATATCTCTATATATAAAACTGTTTGTCCTGACTGACTGACTGGACTGACACTGAACTGACACTGAACTGACGCTGAACTGACACTGAACTGACACTGAACTGACACTGAACTGACACTGAACTGACACTGAACTGACACTGAACTGACACTGAACTGACACTGAACTGACACAGAACTGACACTGAACTGACACTGAACTGACACTGAACTGACACTGAACTGACACTGAACTGACACTGAACTGACACTGAACTGACACTGAACTGACACTGAACTGACACTGAACTGACACTGAACTGACACTGAACTGACACTGAACTGACACTGAACTGACACTGAACTGACACTGAACTGACACTGAACTGACACTGAACTGACACTGAACTGACACTGAACTGACACTGAACTGACACTGAACTGACACTGAACTGACTGAACTGACACTGAACTGACACTGAACTGACTAAACTGACACTGAACTGACACTGAACTGACACTGAACTGACTGAACTGACACTGAACTGACTGAACTGACACTGAACTGACTGAACTGACACTGAACTGACTGAACTGACTGAACTGACTGAACTGACACTGAACTGACTGAACTGACACTGAACTGACACTGAACTGACACTGAACTGACTGAACTGACACTGAACTGACTGAACTGACACTGAACTGACTGAACTGACACTGAACTGACTGAACTGACTGAACTGACATTGAACTGACTGAACTGACACTGAACTGACTGAACTGACACTGAACTGACACTGAACTGACACTGAACTGACTGAACTGACACTGAACTGACTGAACTGACACTGAACTGACTGAACTGACACTGAACTGACTGAACTGACTGAACTGACTGAACTGACTGAACTGACTGGACTGACTGGACTGACTGACTGACTGACTTTTCGCAGAATTCTAACTTCTTCGGGGGGAATGCGATTCAAAGATTTTTTGGGCGAAGTTTTAAGTTGTGTCCGATTTGCTTCAAACTTATTTTCAAAGCTCTACATAAGAACTTAATAAATACGTATTTCAGCGATTTGGGAAATTCCACCCGCAAGAGTGGTAAATTGGCGGAAAACGGTTGTATGAAAGTTTTTTGGTAACGATCCGATTGGCCTCAAACTTATTTTCAAAGATCTTTGTTCAAATTTATTTGAGGGGTGTTTCACACTTTTCGAAAAATCCGTTCCTCCTTGGTGGAAATGGAGGTCAAAGATTTGGTGGGTGACGTTTTGCGCTCAAATTCGTTTCCAAAGATCTATTAGAAAAATCTTTTGAGACGTGTTTCACATTTTTAGCAAAATCTAAACTCCTTCGGTGGAAAATGCATTTCAAAGTTTTTTTTGGTGAATTTTAAGTTTGTTTGATTCCCGTCCGATCAGTTTCAAAGCTTTTTGAAAACATAGATTTTATAACATACGTGCCACGGGCAAGGCCGGGTTATACCCGCTAGTATATACATACATTTATTGTATAAGAATTGTGTAAAGAAGCTATTGGCCGTGGTATAACTCTCA
>NW_026996348.1:0-918 GCF_035044405.1 Drosophila montana | reverse complement strand
GACTGCCAGGGCTTCGTTGGCTATTGAAAAAGCTTTTTTCCTCTTAATGATCATGTTCCTAAACTCCTTTTTAATGGAGTCAGGAACTATGATGTCATTGACATTGGTGAAATTAACATCAGCACAGTTGAAGTACTGAAGTTTTTCAGAGGTGCCCTGGTATTCTAGAGTGTTCTCTGCTAGATTAAGCTTAACTCCGGCCTATGTTAACAAGTCGAAGCCTATAATAGCGTCAAACGAGCTGAGAGTGTCTAGTAGAAAAAATGGGGAAGTGTGCCTGAAAATGTTCATCAGGCACTTTTGCTTAATCTGGGTGGAACCGTGTATGGAGTTCACCGAAAATGTTTTGGCGACCGGCATTATGGTCTTTAGCTGCTTTACGGGCTTGACATAATTTTTCGCCGCGCCTGTGTCGATTAGCATTTTTAATGTCCTCCCAGCCAACCGTCGTTCGATGAACGGCAACCGGGATTGCTCCCTAAAAAATGAATTGAGTCTTCACTCGGGGCGTACTCATTGTCACTATCAATTTCTTCGACCGCCACTTTGGACTCCTCTTGGACAACGTTATTAACACGTTGTCGTCTCGGGCCTGTCGAACGGTCTGAGGAATTACGCCGCTTAGCGGCGTTCGAATCATTGGCTTGACGTTTGCTATAATCGGTACGTTGCCTAGACTTGGAGGATGAGTCAACCTCCATTGGCTCCGGGGCCTGCGCTTGATTGTCTTTGTTAACCTGTTCCTGG
Organism: Drosophila montana; assembly: GCF_035044405.1. Taxonomy (NCBI): domain Eukaryota; kingdom Metazoa; phylum Arthropoda; class Insecta; order Diptera; family Drosophilidae; genus Drosophila; species Drosophila montana. Next base: position 171 of record NW_026996348.1, on the reverse strand, counting down.
GCGTTGCCCTTTTGGCGCTTAACAAAGTGTGGGTTCCTATCTTGGTTATGCTCTTCCTTGGTATACCTGCCTTGCTTATTCTGGGAACGACCCTTTGCTGTTTTCAGCCCCTTGAGCCCGCTCCTCCACAGCCTTGGCGTACGAATTCGCGAACATGCTCCTCTTTTCATT
>NW_026996347.1:0-2768 GCF_035044405.1 Drosophila montana | reverse complement strand
TACGGGGTCCCGCGTAGTATCCAATGTCAATGTGTGAATCTCGTTGTTGTACAACGTTATGCGGCGAATCCCGCGTTGTCAAATGTTATGCGTGAATCCCGTTGTTAACCAATGTTATGCGGAGAATCCCGCGTTGTCCTCCTTGATCCGGAGATGTACTGTTGATTATGTTGTCAAGCTTACTAACTTCTATTGCTGGCCTTGGGCTCAGACAATAATAAAAGATATGATTTAACGACGAGTGCCGGAGCAGAATATTTATTATAGCGACTTAGGCTTCGCGCTGTTCATATAAAACTAAAGTACAGGAGACAAACAAATTATACAAATACCCTAAGCCTCAATGCATCAGCCGACTCAGCATTCCATGCAGTGCAGCGCGGCACTTCGAATATGAAGTGTCAGCTTACCACTGCTGGCCGTTCTTAGCTCAGAGCGCTGAACTCAGTTCTGGCGCGTCAGCATTGTTTATATGAATTGTACGTAATTATGCTTAGTTGTTAACTTATATATATATATCAAGTATCCTTAATTTTATACCTATCGCCACCTCCCCGCTACCACCGAAAAGCTATAAATCAAGTTAATTATCTAACTTGTATTGCCCATCAATTTAAGCCACAATTAATATGCAATTGACTTTTTTAGAATACACAAATATTATATATTCTATTCTACAATAAAATGGACTGTCGAAAATTTCATTAAGATCGGTTAAGAAACACAAAAGTTATGTGCGCACATTTTAGCAGCAGCTAGCGCAAATACCAAGAATTTCTGTATACATGTACATACACACATTCATGCGTGTCTGCTTCGAACTCCATCAACAGCATTGCAATTGCGATTGTATTGTTTTCTGTGCTGCTATTTTGATTAGTTTTTTTCTCAATAAAACTCAATTATTGGTGTGGTTCTTGAGTAGAGGCGACGGCAAGTGGTGCGGTTAGTTGTGCGACCCCTGCCGAGAAGACCGTAGTTTAGAATAAAGGATTCGAATATAGCTTTTGCTACGCTTTTTGCGCTTTTATTCGCTATAGGTAAAACAGCAAGATATTTTGATAAGTCACAAATAATTGTGACTGCATATTCGTGACCATTTTCTGTTTTAGGTAATGGACCAATGGTGTCGACTGTACTTTGTCGATAGCTTTTCGAAATTTCTGACATATACGTACGTACTCTGTACTATGAAGTGTCATATTTTTCCAATGTAATCTCTTCTAATTTTTGCTAATTTTTTTGAAATGCCTGGAGTTGACTAATCTTACTTATATCGGCTTCTGTTTCAATCCTTTGGAAGAATTGACCTAGGTCGAGAATCCCGTTGGGATATAGATTGCAAATCTCAATTCTTGCTATAACATTTTAACCATGTTTTAGTAAACATATGAAAGTTGTTAATCGCAGGGTCACTACTTTTCGTACATCGTCATTCTTAATGACTTGATACCCGTTGGGCATAGAAGTATATTCAAGATTTTGCTTTGGCATATTTAGTTGTTTATTTTCATTATTGCTGCCTGCGCAGGATTTATATTGTCTATTTTGTTGTCTTGTAGTGACTTTTAAGACTTGGTATGTCATTGCTTTTAATTCTTTGATGCTTATTCTTGATAACGCATCTGCAATATAATTATCTTTACCCTTAAGATATTCTACTGTAAATTCATATTCTTCTTGTTCTAATCTCATTCGTGTTAGTTTTGAGATTGGGTTTACCATTGAGATGAGGTAAGTTAATGGTCTGTGATCCGTTGTTGATTTTACACTCTCGCTTTTTGTGAAGGCTCTTGAGGAGAATGGTACTGGCAGATATGTACCATGGTGTTCTTGTGTAAGAACTGCTCCGCACGCTTGCTTACTTGCGTCGGTTGTAATGCAAAATTCGTTGCTTTAAACAGGGTATAGAAGCAATGATGGCTTAGTTATTCTCGTTTGAGATATTCAAAAGCTGACTGACATTCAGTGCCCATTCGAATCTTACATTATTTTTGCATAAACGTGTTATGTGACAAGAATATCCAAGATATTTTAATAAAACGTCTGTAATAATTGTAAAATGCAACAAATCTACTAGCACTAGCTGTGTCTGTTGGGACTGATATTTCTAAATGACATCGTATTATTTGGCATCTGGTAAGATACCCTTGTCAGTACACTTGCGACCTAGAAAAGTTACTTCGTGCATAAAAAATGAGCATTCCTCTGGATGAAGCTTAAGGTTTAGCTTCCGACACACTTCAAAAACATTTGTTAGGTTTTTAATCATGTGTTTTTTTCGGAAAAACCAATAAACACCAAGTCATCCATATTTAGAAAAGCTGGAGAAGGTTCAAGACCAAAGAATGCTATTGTCATTATTCTTTGGCATGAGTTTGGCGCTAATTTTAATCCGTATGGTAGTCGCGTAAAACGATGGGAGCTATTGCTCGTTGAAAAAGACGTTATATTCCGAGAATCTATATGAAGTTCAGTCTGGTGGAATCCAGACATTATTCTCTTCTTGTCCGAAAATGTCTCTGTATTCAAGGAAAAAACAATTGTTGCGGAAAATTTTTATTTAATTTTACCAATGCTTGATTTTGTCTTTCGACATTAGAAGGGTTTAAAATATTATATTAACCAAGTGGCTCATAGGAAATATTTCCGAAGTCTACTATTTCATTAGTATATGCGGGGTTTAATAGTCGAATGTAAGTGTTTGTTGAATCTGTAATACACGCTCCAATAAATATATCATTTTTATACCCTGAACCCATTGTGTT
>NW_026996346.1:0-2114 GCF_035044405.1 Drosophila montana | reverse complement strand
TTAGCTGCGTAGCCAGACACATTGAAAATGGGTAAAAAGAGTATAATGTTTTTGTGCAAATATATATAACAGGCAGAAGGAAGCATCTCCGACCCCATATAGTATATATATTCTTGATCACTATCAACAGCCGAGTCGATTTAGCCTAGGTCCTTTAGTAGGTCCTCCTTGTCCATGCGCAGATCGATAATCGATAACTTGCCCCGTTTCCAAATAATCGATAAAATTTCGTTTGCGTAATTGATATATGGATATGCGTTTGAATATTTGTGGGCCTGACTATTAGGCAAGGTGGGGGCCGGCGCAGGTCAAAAGAGCTGTGCAGAGATATATCTTCAGAAGAATATCTAATGCGGCTATTACAATTAGTATAATTAGCTGTGCGTTTGTTAAACGCAAATGGGGTGTGGTGCCTACAACTTCTACTACGTTTTCTTCATTGGGAGTGAACCCATTAAAAATGGGTAAAAAGGGTTTATTGTATTTGTGCAAATGTATGTAACAGGCAGAAGGAAGCATCTCCGACCCCATAAAGTATATATATTCTTGATCAGCATCAATAGCCGAGTCGATCTAGCCATGTTCGTCTGTCCGTCCGTCCGTCCACCCGTAGGTACGAACGCAAGGATCTCAGAACCTATAAGAGCTAGATTTTAGCTGTAGGTTCTCCTAGTGCCCGCTTGTTTTCGATATTCGATAACTTGCCCCATTTCCAAGTAATCGATAAAAATCGATATCGAAATCCTATTTTTTGAGCAATTTTCGTAAATAATATGAGCTAGAGTCAACAAACTCGACGTAAAGCTTTTAGAATATTATATATATATCAAGTATTTTTCATTTTACCGCAAGGTAAATAACCAATTAAGTTAATAAACCGATTTGTATTGCCGACCAATTAAAGTGCCATTGAATTTTTGAGAATACACAAATGTTCTATGGCACAATCAGATGTATTGCAGAAAATTAAAGTATATATATTCTTGATCAGCATCAATAGCCGAGTCGATCTAGCCATGTCCGTCTGTCTGTCCGTCCGTCTGTCCGTATGTATGAACGCAAGGATCTCAGAACCTATTAGAGTTAGAGACTTGAAATTTTAGCTGTAGGTCCTCTTAGTCCCCGCGCAGATCGAGTTTTTTCCGCTTCCATGTAATCGATAAAAATCGATATCGACATTCTGTTTTTTGAGCAATTTTGGTAAATAATAAGAGCGAGATTCGCCAAACTTGAGATGTAGCTTCTAGAATAGTATATATATATGAAGTATTTTTCATTTTATAGCTATCCCCACCTCCCCGCTACCACTACAAAGCGATAAATCATGTAAGTAAACCAACTTGTATTGCCTACCTAATTAAGCCACAATTTAAATGCAATTGTCATTTTGAGAATACATGAATATTATATAGTACAATAAGATCTACTACTGAAAATTTCATCAAGATCGGCTAAAAAACACGAAAGAAAATGTGTTTTGCCCTGCAAACCACGTGCAGCAGCAAGCGCAAATTCCATGAATTTCTGTATACATGTACACACACACATTCATGTGCGTCTTCTTTGAATTCAATCAACATCATTGCAATTGCGATTGTATAGTTTTCTGTGCTGCTATTTTAATTCGTTTTTTTCTCACTAAGACTTAATTATTGGTGTGGCTATTGAGTAGAGGCGGCGGAAAGTAGCGCGGTCAGATGCGAGTGCAAACCCTGCCAAGGGAACTGTTTTTTTTTTAATTTATCATTATTACTACTAAAGCTAACGAGCGTGTAGCGCGAGCTGCATTTGGTGTTGGAATAAGATGGTTCAGGGTATCCCCTAGTAGGGAGCTCCCGACTCGAACCTCTTACTTGTTTTTTTTTTGCTAGTGTGGCTGTTGAGGAGAGGCGGCAGCAAGTGATGCGGTCAGTTGCGAGTTCGAACACTGCCAAAGGAACTTTTTTTTTCAATTTATCTTTATTACTACTAAAGCAAACGAGCGCGTTGGTGTTGGAATAAGAGGGTTCAGGGTATCCCCTAGCGGGAACTCCCGACTAGAGCCTCTTACTTGTTTAATTTATTGGCGAACCCGTCACGTTATGTGGGCGGTTTCCTTTTCGGGCCTTTTGTCC
>NW_026996345.1:0-75849 GCF_035044405.1 Drosophila montana | reverse complement strand
AAAAAAAAGGGCAGCTGTCACGGTTGCAATGTAAAACTGTTTACAGTTTTATGATTGATTTTTATTAAATTAAAATCAGCTTATTGTTGCTTACAAATTCGATTTAGCATAATTATGTTTTAGCTTACATAGTCTGAGAGGGAGAACTCATGCATATATAGTTGCATTCAACTTTTACTTCTTGGACATAGCGATCCCGGGCTTTGCCCGGTTGCATGGTCAGCGCTTATGCAGAAAGACGGCATAAGACGACATTGACTTACGCTTATGTTTTGTTTTGTTTGTTTATATCCATTGTTGTCAACGTTAAGATTGTAACGGTCAATTCAGATATTAAGGGCCGTTTCATTAATTCCTTCTCGATTTCGCCAAAGTATCGCACGTTCTCCATACCAAGTTGTTCCTTCGTTATCACGAATCGTGATCGCGTCGGTTTCCTCATTGAATATGATGACTTCATCGAAGACCGTGAGTAACTCGAGATGGCTGGGACGGGTGGTACAATGTGCCACCAGAGTGTAGATGTTTTGAGCATACATCTGAACCCATAATGTATATACATATTATCTTGATCAGTATCAACAGCCATGTCCGTCTGTTCGTCTTTCCATCTGTCTATTTCTATGCGAACTTGTCTCTCAGTTTTAAAGCTATCTTTATGAAACTTTGCTGAAATGCTTCTTTCTGTCGCACGCAGAACATATATCAAAACCAGCTGGATCGGACCACTTTATCATAAAGCTGCCATAGGAACGATCGGACGAAAAGTAGGTTCTTGTATGAAAAACATTTTTGTTTATCAAGATATCTTGACCATACTCAGCATTTATTAGTTTTACTATGCTCCTCATATATTTGAAAAAGCCTATTAAGAGCGGACCACTACATCATATAGCTGCCATAGGAATGATCGGTCGAAAATTAAGTTGTTGCATTTTTGATTTTAAGATATCTTGACCAAACTCGGCATTTATAAGTTTCACTATATTCCCTACATTTATGCAAAATCTTATTTATATCGGACCACTATATCATATAGCGCGAAAGGAACGATCGGTCGAAAAGTAGGTTGGTACATGGAAAACTTTTTAGTTTTTCAAGATATCTTAACCATAATCGGTATTAACTATTTTCCCTATGCTTCTTAGATACTGGCAAACCACTATGAGCATTATGAAATGGTTGGGTCCGCAAGGGTATTAAATTTCTCTTCTTCTTCTTCTTTTTATCGTTTATATATTAAACTTGGCTTAGGATATTTAAATAAAAATGTAAATAAATGTTATTTAATAGAGCCTTGATTTGGGCTACTTCCATAAAGTCAGTAATCGTTATGTTCGTAGAGCGCTCATTAATTATGTTTTGTTGGGTTAATATTTTTAATAATTTTTTGGGTTAATAGTTCCAATCTTTGTGAGTGATAGCATTAGATTTTCAATTTCCGAAATCAATATCATATTATTTGAGAGCAATGTTCCGCTGAACTCTTTTGTATTTATTTGGCTATTTTTTGAGTTTTTTATTCGAGTTTTTCTGGTTGTGATAATTTATTAAACTGCTCTTGCGTTTTTGAATTGATGTTTCCCTGTCTATTTCCAAATTTATTGTGCTTCTGTTGTGCCATTTTTATACCCTGAACCCATTAAAAATGGGTAAAAAGGGTATAATGTATTTGTGCAAATGTATGTAACAGGCAGAAGGAAGCATCTCCGACCCAATAAAGTATATATATTCTTGATCAGCATCAATAGCCGAGTCGATCTAGCCATGTCCGTCTGTCTGTCCGTCCGTCTGTCCGTATGTATGAACGCAAGGATCTCAGAACCTATGAGAGTTAGAGACTTGAAAATTAAGCTGTAGGTCCTCCTAGTGCCCGCGCAGTGATTTGATTCCGATATTCGATAACTTTCCCCGTTTCCATGTAATCGATAAAAATCGATATCGACATTCTGTTTTTTGAGCAATTTTGGTAAATAATAAGAGCGAGATTCGCCAAACTTGACATGTAGCTTCTAGAATAGTATATATATATGAAGTATTTTTCATTTTATAGCTATCCCCACCTCCCCGCTACCACTACAAAGCGATAAATCATGTAAGTAAACCAACTTGTATTGCCTACCTAATTAAGCCACAATTTAAATGCAATTGTCATTTTGAGAATACATGAATATTATATAGTACAATAAGATCTACTACTGAAAATTTCATCAAGATCGGCTAAAAAACACGAAAGAAAATGTGTTTTGCCCTGCAAACCACGTGCAGCAGCAAGCGCAAATTCCAAGAATTTCTGTATACATGTACACACACACATTCACGCGCCTCCTTTTTATTCAATCAACGTCATTGCAATTGCGATTGTATTGTTTTCTGTGCTGATACTTTTATTCGTATTTTACTCATCAAAATTCAATTATTGATGTGGCTGTTGGGTAGAGGCGGCTGCAAGTAGTGTGGTATGTTGCGAGCTCGAACCCTACTGAGGAAACTATCTTTTTTTTGTTTTTTGCTGGTGTGGCTGTTGAGTAGAGGCGGCAGCAAGTTATGCGGTCAGTTGCGCGTTCGAACCCTGCCAAGGTAACGTTTTTTTTTTAATTTATCTTTATTACTACTAAACAAAAGGAGCGCATTGGTGTTGGAATAAGAGCTTCCGACTAGAACTTTTACTTGTTGGAAATAATAATTTATTAATTGAAGTTTCGGTGCTTTGATATCTACGATCGCTCTTGAATCAATAAGCTGTACTATGGCAAACTTAGAAAATTTATCGATGCATGTTAGCAAATTCTTTTTGTAAGTAGAAAGACCTGTTTTTTTGGGTGGCGGTTGTGTTTTGCCATGGACCAAGTTTTGCAATTTGCAGATTTTTCTGATGCTAAATGGCTCATCTTGGGGAAAAAGTAATCGGGAAGTACTTGTTTCATATTTTCTTGCGCGGCTCGTTGGGCTCTATTATGTTCCATTTTCATGATCTCTCTCTGCTTAGTTTTATTGGTAATATCCACCACAAGATTTTTAGTGTGCCTTAATGTGGTTGATGGAAATGATTCAAGTAATTTATGTTGAATGGTAGCCAATATTGGAAGTTCGCCGAATATCGCATTTACGACATCTGCTTTAACTATATATTGTAATGTTTGTAAAAGAGACTCGTGGTTTGAAAATAGGACAATGTGTCGTATTTTATTTTTAAAGAGTATGAGTGTTTTTTAAGATGGGAAGTCTGATTGTTCAATTACGCTTTCGTTCCTAAAACAGTTGACCGGTTTGTCTGTTGTATCTTTTGTATAAGTGCGGGATTCCTAACTATGAATAGTGGCAACATCTGACTCTGGCGAATCTTTTAAGCAGTTAACATGTTGTCGTGATAGAGCATCAGCAACGTAATTTTCCTTTCATGGCTTATAAAAAACATGTGCGTTGTGTTCATTCACAAACGATTTCACGCTTTTTAGCCTAGAATAAGGGTTTTCCTCGGAAATAGTACTTGTTAAAGGTTGGTGGTCAGTAAAAATATTTAATTGCGTAAATTTTGCAACGCCCATACAATTGCGAGGAGTTTGCTCTCGTTTGTTGCCATTGTTACCTCATTACCGCGTAGCGTACGCGAGATCATTGTTATTGGACGCGTATTTTGCGACAGCACGGCCCCAAAGCCATGCCCCGAAGAGTCTGTAGTTAAGTCAAAGGGTTGGCTAAAATCAGGGTACGCAAGCATAACGTCATCTAACTGTAGCATTTTTTTCAATTTTTCTAAAGCTTTGAATTGCTCTGTTGTCAACTCGAGCTTGACCTTTTTTGAGTGGTTGGCACCTATTTTGCCATTTTCTCCCTTTAAGATGTCTGTTAATGGTATTGCGATCGTAGCAAATCCCTTAATGATACATCTGTTGTAGCTTGATAATCCAAAAAATTATCTGAGATTAAACAATGTAGAAGGGGTCTGAAAATCGTTTATAGCCCGCACCTTTTCAGGTGAAGTAGTGATTCTGCCCGTTGACACGACGAATCCCAAGTACTCCTTACTTTTTTTGAAAAACTTGGATTTTCCTTGAAACACTGTCATGCCTGCTTCATACAAGGTTTTAAGGACTTTTTCAATATCCCAAACATGGTCCTCTTTACTCGTGGAAAATATTATTATGTCGTAACAAGTTTTCCTGATTTGTTTCCGCAGGACATCATCAATATGCTGGGGGCGCTTTTGCAAAATTCATACTTCCCATTGCTTACCGAAAAAGCTGTCTCTTCTCGGTCTTTCTCCACCAGTTCTATTTGGTGGAAACCTGATATTAGGTCCAGAGTTGTGAAGAATTGGGCTTTCCCTATGCTTGACAGTATTGTTGTAATAGAAGGTATAGGGTATTTGTCGTCAATAGTCTGCTGGTTTAGTTTTCGGAAATCTATTACCAGTCTTTTCTTTCTGTGTCCCAACTCGTCGACACCTTTTTTGTCGACTGCCCATACTGGGTTATTATAAAAGGATCTGGACGCCCTTATTATGCCATCTGCCAGAAGTTGTTTAACCTCTGCATTGGCAAAATCTGCAACGCCCATTAAGTTAGGGTACAGTTTTGAATAGACGGGCTCTCCATCAGTTCGTATGGTAGCTAAAGTGTTAATGTTATAAGGCAGGGATTTGTTTTGGACCGTGAAGGTCTTTGACCTTTGTTTGATCATGTTGTTAAAATTACGATGTGCGGTACGTCCGCGTCGTCGAAGTTTATGAAGTTCACATTTTGACACTTCGTAAACACAATTGGTTCCGAACCGTGTTCGTGTTCAATTAGGTTTTGTGTTAAGTAAATTTTCGCAATGACTTTTTTTAGTAGGTCGAGCCCAATGATACCGTCGAAATCATTTACGCTGTGCAAGATGAAAAAATAGGACTTTGCATTAAAAATATGTATCAGACATTTTTGATCGATTTTTGTATGTCCGTGGATTGATTTTACCAGAAACGGGTTCTCGACTGGCACGAAGTGTGCCAGCCCTGGCAATGGTTTTATGCAATTCTTAGAAGATCCCGTGTCTATTAATAATCTAATTATTTGACCAGCTACTGTATGCGTGATGTACGCTAGCAGGGACTCTCCCCTAAAAAATTTTAAGCCCTGAACCTTGCGTTGAAGACTGTTGTGGCTGCTAAATCGTGGGTCATTATTGTTTTATTTGTCAGAAGCGTAAGTTTTCTTTCAATTTCGTCGTAATTTTTTAGCAAAGGCAGGTCGCCTTGCCTCATTGTACCCAAATGTTGTTGGAAAACACGAATCGGAGTTTTTTCTGTGTAAGTAAAATCTAAGCGAGCAATAATTGCGTTAAAATTTAACACATTGTTAAATGACGCTTGTGTTGCGTCTGCAGGGCCTCTAATTTTGTTGCGAATAATTGCATCAAAAGTCTTTGAGCGACTTCTGCTAAGCCGTCTCTTAGAACTCGACGAGGTCACGCGCCCGGTCCCGGATCATCAGTTTGGCTTCAGAAAGTCTCACGGCTGCCCCGAGCAGGTCCACCGGGCAGTAAAACACGTACTGGAAGCTTTTGAGCAGAAGCAATACTGCGTCGGCGTTTTCCTCGATGTCAAACAGGCGTTTGACAAGGTCTGGCACGATGGTCTTCTGTTCAAGATCAAACTGATACTCCCAGCGCCATACTTCAGCGTCCTTAGCTCCTTTCTGGCAGGACGCACCTTTAATGTGGCCGTTAAAGACCAAAGGTCGGCAATTAAGGGCATCAGAGCAGGTGTCCCACAAGGCAGCGTCCTCGGTCCGATGCTGTACACGCTGTATACGGCGGACCTGCCCACACAAGGACAAAGCAATGAAGACCTCAGCCCTGCGAGACTGCTGGTGGCAACATATGCGGACGACACTGCCTTCCTAGCCTCCCACAAAAATCTGCAAGCTGTTACAAGTGCAGTGCAGGACTGGCTGCTGCAGATCGAAACCTGGACAGCTTTGTGGAACATCGCTATAAACTGTGCCAAGTCCGCCTGCGTTACTTTTACGCTGCGCCCAGACAGCTGCCAGGGGCTACGGTTCGATGGAGGAACCATTGAGCAGACCAACTCTTTCTGCTACTTGGGTGTCCACCTGGATCGAAGGCTCATATGGGGGCCTCACATCGCAGCAACGAGAGCAAAATGCCTGAGAAGACTTCAAAAGCTCGATTGGCTACTAAAGCCTCAAAGCAAGCTGCTCATATCCACGAAGACACTGCTTATCAAAACGATGGTAACGCCTATCTGGACATATGCGATCCAAGTTTGGGGCACGGCATCAGCACACCAGCTCCGTCGCATAAGAGTGGTCCAAGCCAAGGCAGCACGCAAGGTTGCTGGCCTGCCATGGTACGTAACAACAGACGCCATCGAACGCGATCTCCGCCTAACAAAGGTCGGAGATCAGCTCAACTTCTTCAGCAGCCGATACTCCGACAAATTGGTGCAGCATCCGAACGCGGCCGCAAGGGCCCTGGCTGAGCCCATCAGTGAGAGGCGCCTCCGAAGGCTACACCCCGACGACCTACCAACGAGGCGCATCACTTAAACATCCCTTTCCCATTATTGTTATATATTTTTAAGTCTGTAATTATCATTTAAGTTATTAAATAATAACTATACACTATACCCTTAACTCCGCTTGGTAGAGATCAGAAGGCACTGATCGATTCCAGCGCAAAATAAAATAAAAAAAAAAAAAAAGAAAGAAAAAAGAATAATTGCAACCGCTTTGTAATGTCGGGAGATACCGTCATAAGGTTTAAAAACTTCGTATGCTGCAATTTCAGCCTGTCGCCAAGAGACGTAATGATTGCCATTAAAATGGTGGTATACTTTATACTTTACAATGTCTAAGAATTCATTACAAATAACCTCCCCTATAATTTTAGCTGGTTCGTTACACTACTATGTCTGGTGCATTTTATGTTCTCTCGCTATGTATTTGTTCTTTTAATGCTCTTAATTTTTTTTCAAAATTCGTTATTCATATTGTAACTCGGTAACAATTCCTTGTCACTAGCACTATCTGTACTAACTCTATTTCTATACATTAATTCTTAAGTAAGGACAACAGAACTTTTACATATGTTTTTAAACCCTGAACCCATTGAAAATGGGTAAAAAGCGTATAATGTATTTGTGCAAATGTACGTAACAGGCAGAAGGATGCTTCTCGGACCCATAAAGTATATATATTCTTGATCATCATCCACAGCCGATCTAGCCATGTCCGTCTGTCTGTCAGTCTGTCCGTCCGTCCGTATGTATGAACGCAAGGATCTCAGAACCTATAAGAGCCAGAGACCTTAGATGAAGGTCCTCCTAGTCCATGCGCAGTTCGAGTTTGTTTCCGATTATCGATAACTTACTCCGTTTTAAAGCAATCGATTAAAATCCATATCGAAATCCTGTTTTTTGAGCAAATTGGGTAAATAATAAGAGCTAGAGTCACCAAACTTGATATGGAGCTTCTAAAATAGTATATACAGTATAATTTGCTTTGCTAGCTGCATCGGTAAAATAGCTGCCTGAATTTTTCTTTTCGCTGCAATAAGAGCTAATTTTGTATGAAATTAATAACGTTAAGTGCATGTAACTTAAAAGCCTTTTGCACTTAAGCGCCTCCTATCGGCAGTAATTTTTTGACAATTTCTATGAATATCATGTAAATTAACTGCTCCATCTATGATCAGATGTGTTGATTTTTGATTGTTTTTTCTTATGTATACAATAAACTGCATTGAAATTGAATTAAATGTAATATAAATACATAAAGTTAATAAAAACTATCAAATTAATTTATTAAACTTAGTAATGTTAAATAGAATTCAGTACAACTTAAAAAAATAGTGGTTACTATGAAATCGATTCACTTTTAGGAAAAAAAAAATAAATTAAGTTAATTGCCTTTTTAGGATAGCTGCCTTTAATGTTAGTGCAAAGTACTCGAGGCAGCTAAGCAAATAATCCTGTATATATCAAATATCTTTCATTTTATAGCTATCACCACCTCCCCGCTACTATCTCATAGCTATAAATTAAGTAAAAATACCAATTTATGCTGTCCACCAATACACCGCAATTAAATTAAATTGACTTTTTGAGACTACACAAATATTCTATAACACAATAAGATGGAAATTTCATCAAGATCGGTTAAGAAACACAATTATTATAGAAAATGTGTTTCGACTTTCCTTGCATTAGCGGCATCAAGCGCAAATTCCAAACAATTTTTTTCGTCTGGTGTGGCTGTTGAGTAGAGGCGGCAGCAACTCATGAGGTCGGTTGCGAGTTCGAACCCTGCCAAGGGACTTTTTTTTTTTTAATAGTCGGGGAGCTCCCGACTAGAACCTCTAACTTGGTTTTTCATGGATTCGATTGACTTGACAATTTCAATAAAAACAACAGAATCAGATTTTCGCAACTTATTGTTTTTTTTTTTTAAATTTGGCGCCAGTTAACAAATCGTTGAGTTATATTTTACTTTATTCGAACTATGCCCTTCATATAAACTAAACTTATCATAGCTTAAAGATATCCCACGTAGTCCATGGTCTGGGGCAGCGACATCGACAGAATGCTGACTTGGCGCCTCGTGACCGTTCTTAGCCTGAGCACTGGTGCGCGCATGCTGGTGTCAGATTTCGTTGATCGCTATGTTGCATCGTTAGCTACTTCTTGTAGCGGATGTGTGCTCTTGCGACAGTTTGTGAATTGTTTGTGTTAACTTGTATAAGAAATAATAACGTTGCAACTCTTTCAAGTGGCAAGCCACATATTGGCCTACTGACTTGATAGACTTGGTAGTATACTCTGAAATCCCATAATCACATATGAATCTTGCGGAAAGTTTTGATCTAAGTTGAGACCTTTCTCCAATAATAGTGATGTAGAGGACTATAGCTCAGGTGCAACAGACATTAATGCTTTTAAAAACTATCGAGAAACATTTATTAATTTGGATATTTTGTTTAAAACAGGAGTTGATGTAGACTAGAGCTTCTTACAAGTGTCACTCATAAAACGACCTATATGTATACGTCGAATGCAGTTAGCCATGAACAATCTAGCCAGGCGTTTCTTTCAGCTGAAATCCGGCGACAAATATAGAATAAAATAAATTTGCGGAAACGATGGCAAGAAAGCCGATACCCTGCTGACAAAAGATTGTGTAATAAAGACGAATTTGATCTCAAAAAATTGTTGTCTGATTTGAAAAATGAATCTGAATACCTTAGAAATCTAGACACCCATTCTTGCAACTACAAAAAAAAATATGGAGAGCGACCCAATATCTTAAACGATCTGCTTAGAGAAATTCAATGGTTCGTATGAGTAATGGCGAATGGTGTAGGACTGATGACGAAGAAGCTGAAGAATTTGGACACCATTTGCACTCTGTATTTCAGACAAATGATATTGCTGACACTCTAATAGAAAGGGAAGTAAAAAGTTTTCTTGACTCACCCTGTCAAATCAGCTTACCAATGCGTCACATTAGCTTTGAGGAAGTTGCAACAGATATGAAACACGTAAACTCTAAAAAGGACCAGGCTCTGACAAAATCGATGGCTTAACCATTAAAAATCTTCCTCCAAAATACATTCGTTTCCTAACGTTAATATTCAATGCAATACTCAGATTAGACCACTTCCCAAGTCAATGGAAAAGAGCAGAGATAATCATGATTCTAAAGCCAAATAAACCTGAAATTGAGCTCTCGTCGTACCGTCCTATTAGCCTACTGTCAACATGCTCTAAAGTATTTAAAAAAATACTTTTAAAGAGAATGTTGCCGACTTTGGACAAGCTTGTCATCATTCCTGAACATCAGTTTGGTTTTAAAAGAGGCAAAAGAGATGAAACCCCTGAGCAGTGTCTCACAGTAATAAATTAAATCATAACACCTATTGAAAACAAGCAAGTAAGAGGCTCTAGTCGGGAGTTCCGACTAGGGGATACCCTGAATGCTGTTGATAGAATTCAATGAAAACACGCATGAATATGTGTGTACATATATAGATAAATTCTTGCAATTTGCGTTAGCTGCCGCTGATATGAAGCCAGCCAAAACACGTTTTCTTTATTAAATTCTGTGTTTCTTAACCACTCTTGATGAAATTTTCAGCAGTAGATCTTATTGTGCTGTAGAATATTTGTATATTCTCAAAAAGTCAATTGCATTTAAACTGTGGCTTAAATTGGTGGGCTATACAAGTTGGGTTATTATCTTAATTTAAAGCCATGTTGTGGTAGCGGGGAGGTGGCGATAGCTATAAAATGAAAGATTCTTGATATATATATACTATTCTAGAAGCAACATATCAATTTGATTACTCTAGCTCTTAAAATTACAAGATTTGGACAAAAGCTTGTATTATTATATCGATTTCTTTCGCATCGGCGGGGAATTTCAAAAATCAGTCTATCCTCCTGCCATCATTGGACAATGCCAAGAAAAGTAACACCTAAAGTGAAATGCAATATGTTCATTAAAAGCACAATGCGTTTAAATGATCAGATAATAAACAGTTAATTAAAACTCAGAATCTACAGATTTAGAATGTAGATTAGAAATGCTGGCCTCACATATAGATTCAGCGTTAAAATATCAGACTCGAATACAAATTTTGACCCAGATGATAATTATCGTGCCAAGGTCGAAGAGCTCTGTATAACGACAAAAGCTCTATTAAAGTCAGTTTTAAAGTCTTTAAGCACTGCAAGGCTTGCAAGAATGTCCGTTGCGACTCCACGCACAAGACTTCCGCATCTGGCATTTCTCAAGTTTAGTGGAAAATACTCCGAGCTCAAGATTTTAATTACCCTGTTTCCGAGTATAGAGAAACTGAATCATCTGATCTCATGTCTTAATTCAATGAAAATATCCCGGCTCTCTTTAGCCTGCCAAAAATAACGCAACCTTCTGCTGCATCATTAAGATCTATGATTGATACAGTCTCCGCCATCTATGGCTCACTTCTGTCAATAGGTGATGACAAAAAGATTTCTATGCCCAGACGAAAATGGAAGGCTCAATTCGATTATGTAATCATTCCATTATAGAGTGATTTTGAAACAGCCTTGATTCGTAGGTATCAACACCTTTCTGCTGAGAAATCAGCCAAAGTTTCGTCCAAAGGCTCCAACTCAGAGTCAAAGGCTGCTTCCAAAAATAACAATCGAGGTTCGTTTTCGTATTCTGTGGCTAGTGTAAGAAACGATCAGGCGACCCCCAAATGTTTATATTGCGGCTCCGAAGGCCATTCGATACTAAATTGTTCAGCATATGCCGCATTACAAGTCCAACAGCGGCTTGAGTTAGCCATGGCGGCTCCTTTATGCATCAATTGCCTTCTAGGAGGGATACACTGTTGCCAGATGTAAGGCAAACAAGTGCAGAGTATGCAGTCGTTCGCACCACACACTGTTGCATAGACGAGAAATGGTGAGTTCGTTTTGGATACAGCTTTACTGGTTTTGTAACAGACGAGCTAGCACAACGATTGCAGGTGCGCAGAGAAAAGTCTTGTATAAGCTTACTTGGTATTGCTCAATGCACTACTCAAGTAAATAAAAAGATTCATACAGTGGTGAAGTCGTGAGTCAATTGCAGCGAGTTCTTCTTAGATCTGTGGATCTTGAAGAGCGTTTCGGATTTCCAGCCTAAACATTAAGTTAATGTCAGTGGTTGGAAAATCCCTGAGAACCTGATCTCTAGCTGATCCAGATCTTTACAAGCCAGAGAATATCGACATGCTCATCGGAGCTGAGACATTCTTTGAACTTCTCTCTGTCGGTCAGGTTAAACAAGGTCCGAAATGTCCGATTCTGACAAAGACTCTTGTTGGCTGGATTGTCGCAGGGCGTTACACGACGACATGTCGGGAGACGACTAATGCCGGTAATCTAAGTTGTCAAGAAGTGTCATACGTCGATAGACAAAACTTTGCAGAAATTTTGGTCATTGGAAGAGTTGTCTTCAGCCAAAAATGTCTGAGCAGCTGAACAGCAGTTATGTGAGTGTCACTTTCTAGATTTGGAAATATTGCCGTCAGCTCGATTTGAAGTAAGACTGCCATTTAAATCAGAAACCAATCAGCTTGGGAACTCCTTCGAGGTTGCTTAGCGTATTCTTTTTTCGCTTGAAAGACGCTAGTTTCGAGATCCTGAGCTTAAGCGTATGTACTTGGAATTCATGGAAGAATATTTAACGTTGGGTCACATGTCTGAAATAGACGATCAAATTTCAAGTACTCCACATCGACACAAATTGCGTTGAATTACCTAATTATGGTTGGACCGACTCTGCTTCGATTTAGATTCTACAAATATGCATTGACAGCTGACATCAAAAAGATGTATGGGCAGGTCATGGTGCACGAAGCAGATCGAGATTTCCTGTGGAGAAAGAACCCATCTGACTCTTTGAAGTCCTTCAAGTCAAACACTGTAGCTTACGGTACTGGGCCTGCACCTTTTAGGTAATTTGGTGTTTAACAAAGCTAAGTGAGAAAGCTGAGTTTTCGCAGCAAGAGCTGTTGACGTTATCAGGCACGACTTTTATGTGGATTATTTACTGACTGGTGCTGCATGCGGAGAGAACCTTTAGATGATTATGTCTGAAGTGTCGCAAATACGTCAAAGCGCAGGCTTCGAACTAACCAAATTGTTTTCGAATTCTCCTAATTTCTCCGCAACAAACGCAGTCAAGCCGATAAAGATTTCAGAGTCTGACACAACTAAAACACTTGGCGTGATGTGGTTACCGAATAAAGACGCTTTTCAATTCAAGCTAGACGATTCATTCATGGGTCTCAGAGCGACAATGAGTAACATTCTCTCGGTGGCATCGCAATTTACGCAATTTACGAATTTGCATCAAAAAGTGGCGGCGAGGCTCTAACGTCAGGCTACCTACTGGTGGGAGGCCCATTGAGGGCTCTGCCGGCCAGGGGGACCCGGACCAGCAGGGTCTCACCTGCTTGAATCGATGGCGAGCTGTCTCGTCGCTCAAGCAACAGTTCTGTCTGCGATAGTCAAAGGAATAAGTTCTCGGACTCCAAGCGCGGATCAAGTGGCACCATTGCCTGCCAAACATCGTCGTGGGAGAGCTGGAGGTCGTCGCCGATGACAATCTGCCGTCCCAGCAGTGGTTGATTGGTAGAGTGACGGCGGTGCACGCAGGAACGGACGGCGTTGTTAGGGTATCAGAACTGCGCACGGCCAGTGGCGGAACTTGGCCCGGCTACCTGTCAAATGAAGCCCCCAAGCGCTTCATGGAGGTGCAGATCTGCGCATTCAATGATAAAATTGATTAAAAAGTAGAAATCCAGTAAACGCCTTAAACTCCGTTTTAATTATTTTTATTAATTAAGGCCGATTGCCCAGAAGTTTCATTTAACGGTTCAGCATTTCCGCAAAGCAATTCGGTGAAGTATCTTGGCTTGCATTTCGATCGGACACTTACACGGAAAAATCATATTAAGGGAAAACGGCAACAACTTAAATTAAAGACACAACGAATGTCCTGTCTGATAGTCTCAAACTAGTCTAGAAAACAGAGTTCACCTCTATAAAGCTATACTAAGTCCTGTGTGGAAATATGCTTATCAACTGTGGGGTACTGCTAGCAACTCGAATATTGAAATTTTTCAGCGCTACCAGTCAAAAACATTGCGACCCATAGTTAATAGTCCTTTTTACATCTCTAATGCATACCTGCTCATAGATCTAGAAATTCCTTATTTTACATAAAAAGATAAATTAAATAAGTAAAAAAATACAATGATAGACTTCACAAGAACGAAAATAACCTAGCATTAAATTAAACAGATAATAGTCTAGCAGTAAGATGACTTAAAAGAGTGCACATTCTCGATCTCCTGTATTGAAAAATTAAATAAGAGCAACTTCAACCTAACATACAAAATAAGTAAAATATAATAGTAGGTTTCGCTGTTAACTTTCAATTCCTGTTAATTTTAATTATATTTTACTAAATGTACTTATTGTCTTAAGACAGCGTGTAAATAGGTAAAATATAAGAAAAAATAACTTGTTGCGTACATATTTACAAAATTCTATCAAGATCGCACCACTATATCATATATATTAGCTTACATAGCAACGATCAGTCGAAAAGTAGGTTCTTCGTGGAAAACTCTTTGTACACGTGTCAACGGTATTTCAATTTTGTCATGAAACCAATTAAATTAACGAATTCGATGTTCGATTTCGGCGATTTAATCGTTGAACTTTATTAGGCGTTCGTTCCTGGTCTAGTTAGAAGCTTAGATTGTAAGTTACTAATTTGCTGCAGATTCTTCAAGCTCAGTTTGTGGATGAAAGAAAGACTTGGTCGTTCCAGATGTTTTGTAACATTTGCTTCGGTCATAACGTATACCGCAGATTTTTTTTCCGAGCCCCATACTTGTTAACATACATCGTGTTGTTTCGGGAGACCTTGTCGTCGTAAATGAGCAAATTGCCCTGGAGTTTTGCTTGCCGATCTCGTTATTATCGATGACGTTTCTGCTTCCATCATTGATAAGAATTATTCTTTCATTGACTACAGTAACCGTTTCCAATGACCCGGTTTTTGAGCACAAGTTGGTGTCTGTGATCTCCTGCGGAAGGTAGTGCCAACCGATGAGTCACATTCGTTCACAGCGGAGGCCTCTGTACCGTACTTAGCGACCGTGTTACGGTCCTCAAAATCTAAAATTCTCCTTTTATGCATTCCAAATAACCAACTTACAGGTGTGATCGAGCTTATCGGTGAAGTAGTATTCAATTCTGTTGAGTCTACTCTTTCGTCGGAGCTCATTGAGCTTCCCATCTCGGAGATCGAGTTTGTGGGAGTAAAAGTGGCATTTGATAGTTTTTTGTTTTTATTTCATGTTCCTATATACCTCCAATATCTAATATACATTTTTACCTAAGCCATCTTAACACTATTATATCCAGCTCTTCCTTACTTTCTGATAATGACCTCTTGGTCGTTCCTGGCAACTTTAATCTCCCAGAGTTGATTGGTCATTACCAATGGGTTCAATCTTTCTGTTGCCCTCTATGTCACATGTAATGTCCATGCTGCAGGTGACTTAAGAATAGATCTCTTAATTTGATCTTCATGTAGCATTCGTTTAACAGTGTTGTGCCCTGGTTCTCAAGGGAACTATAAAAATTTAATTACAAAATTTAAGAATACGGGAAATCACTCTTATCTACACAAAATTCGATGTGCTATAAGGATTACTATAGCCGTTGTCGCCTTCAGTTTTCACATAATCCCAAGCAATTTTTTAACTTTTTTAACTCTGAACGTAAGTCATATACTAGCCATATACGATTAAGTTTGCAGATGAGAGCGCAAATACTTATCCAGGCATTGGGAATCCGTTAGAAATATTTTTTCAAGATACCTACTCCTTCTTAAGGTATAATAAAAGCAAGTAAGAGGTTCTGGTCGGGAGCTCCCGACTAGGGCATACCCTGAACCCTCTTCTTCCAACGGGCAATATGTATAAAATGAAAGATACTTGATGAATATAGACGGACATGGCTAGATCGACTCGGCTGTTGATGCTGATCAAGAATGTATATACTTTATGGGGTCGGAGATGCTTCCTTCTGCCTGTTACATACATTTGCACAAATACATAATACCCTTTTTACCCATTTGTACTGTACTGTACTGCAGCACTATGTTAACCAATTTTAAAACTTTTTGTATTTTCTGTAAAGACTTAATCTTTCCAGACCATTTGGCTAGAATAGTTTATTATTCCTCTCCATACGATGTGGAGTAAATCTGATGTGGAAAACTATAGAGATATTTCCAAATTATCCGTAACCGTTAAAGCTTTCGAGAGAATCGTAACACCGCATTAACATTTATTTTGCCCTATTATTTCAACTATCCCACCATGGATTCGTGAAGCGTAGAGCTACAACCACTTACCGTCTTGAGTTTACTTCCTTATTAATTGATGGTTTTAAGAAAAGAATGCAGTTTGATGTCAGCTATGCTGATTTTGAAATGCATTTGAATCCGTTAACCACTGCTTACTGCTTCAGAGATTATCCCTTCTAGGCTACCCAGTCAATCTTCTGAACTATATTTCAAAGTACTTGCTAAACAGAACCCCAGGGGTTCTTTTCGGAAATTCGTTTTCAAAGTGTTTTCAGATGTCTTCTGGTGGTCCCCAAGGCAGTCACCATGGCCCGCTACTCTTTACTATTTTCATCAATGACATTCCTTCGATACTGCTTCAGTCTCGAGTGGTAATACATGCTGATGATGCAAAGTTGCACCTTGCATATAAAGAAACAGCATCATGTAATCTTTAACATTCCGACATTAATGCCTTTCAGTCTTAGTGTCAAGTTAACCTGTTAAATCTAAGCTGCTCCGAATTCAAGGCTGTGAATTTTTATAGAAGCCTTCCTCAAATGGTTTCTGACACCCTTCATAAATTACCGTTAGAGCGTGTTAACAGGGCCAGTAATGAAGAGAGTGTCACTCTTGATCATAAACACAAATTCGACGCTCATGTTACAAAAAAATAACCTTTCATTTGTTCAATAGAGCCAGAATTATTTTGGGTTTCGACAAGTCAAAGTAGTTTGACGATCCGTACACGACAAAGACTCTTATAGTATATCACTGGTACGACCTTAACTAGAGTATGCCTCAGATGGTTCTCCAAGACAGAATTGAATATATACAGAAACAATTCCTGTTGTTTGCTCTTCGTGGTTCGACGCGAGGTTTCCGTCATACTCCAGCAAATTTCTGATGATTAATCTTCCTTTTTTTATTAATCCTAGAACTATGCTTGGTGTAATGTTATTCATAAAATAATGATGGGTGAAATCGACTGTTTTGGGTTGACTACCCAACCAAACTTTTTGGTCCCTTCTAGAATTAATTATACACCTTTATCCCTGCAATTTTGTTCAACTATGCCTTACATGAACCGATCCGAGTCCTCGTATAAAGTCATCTATTATAAACTACGTAGCAAGCGCGATTGTGCCCCTGGGCCGGTTGGGCGGAAAGCGGGATGCAGCACATTACATCGGGATTCGCACAAAAAAAATAGATTGAAGTTTTAAATCGTTTTCTATTGTTTAGAAGCTCCATAAGTGTTTACGTCCATTTCTGTATGCCCTATTGCTTGTAGTATCAGCCGAATGCGGAGCCTCGGGAATCGAGCGAACAGTGCCAAGTCTTATATCGCTGCGTCTAATATTCTTCCCGAATATAGGTATATTTATTTTAAATTCCTTACGGCCCATAGCCATATATGCCTCTATTTCGCCATCTCAGACAAAAGCACTTTTCAAAGCAAGAATAAAAGCTGAGATAATTGGAAATTATAACTGCAAAAAATAGTCACTGCCTTCGTATCCAGAGATAGAATCTGTTACATTTAAAATAAAAACGAGAAAAAAGGGCTATCTTCGGCACGCCGAAGACCCAATTTTTTATATGCTCATGGTGTTTTGCCCATATCTAAGAAGCACAGGGCAAATAGTTAATGCCGAGTATGGTTAAGATATCTTGGAAAACAAAAAAGTTTTCCATTCAACAACTTAATTTTCGACCGATCGTTCCTATGGCAGCTATATGATATAGTATTCCGAAGTATATAAGATTCTGCATAAATAAAGGGAGCATTGTAAAACTAATAAATGCCAAGTTTGGTCAAGATATCTTGAAAAACAAAAATAATTTCCATACAACAACTTATTCTTCAACCGATCGTTCCTATCGCAGCTGTACGATTGAGTGGTCCGATGTTTATAGGATTTTGCATATATATGAGAAGCACAGGAAAACTAATAAATGCCGAGTTTGGCCAAGATATCTTGATAAACAAAAAAATTGTTCATGCAACAAATTAATTTTCGACCGATCGTTCCTATGGCAGCTAGTAGTCCGATGTTGATAGGATTTTGCATAGCAAAGGTATAAAAAGTGGGCTATCATTATAAAACGTGCTGTTTGTATTGTTTACAAACATATTCATAAGTAGTCTATAAGCAGATTCAGCTCTGTCTATTTTGATTAACAAATGTACAAAACTTGATTTTGAGTTTTTAATGTAGACTTAAGATATTTTTTTTTTTTATGTTTTGTTTATTGTATTGGATCAAAAATTGCATACATTTTTATTACAACACAGTTGGCTTAGGTGATGTTTCGCCAAGCCTGTTTGAGTCCTCAGGCTTTATCATGGGCAAACGTCAAAAGTGGCTTTTTTTAATAAGGCTGCATCGTCACGTGAGTAGTCGGTTGACTCTGGGGCGTCTCCTGTGTCGTGGGTGCGCTCCCCTGAACCCAAATTGGTGACCAGGAAGGATGGCCATGTGATCCATAAGCCTTGCAATCAGTCTTTCCCAGACCTTCGACAAGGAAGGCAGCAGACTGATAGGCCGATATGACTTAGGGTCATATTCCGGCTTCCCCGACTTATGGTTCATATGGATCCTCGCTAACTTCGACTGGAAGCAGGGAAGAATATGGCGTTGAAAATGAACGTTATAAAAAGGAGCGCGCGAATTGGCAGGGCCTTCAGGGCGGTGTGGCAAAGAGCTTTAGTCCTAGGAAGGACTTTGACGGCGTTTATTACCCTTTCCACGCGGATGGGACCGATATGTGGTGACATCTGAATCGGAGTCTCCGACGCTCGGGTAGTCTCATATTCCGATGGCGTGTTTTTGTACTAGGGCCTCCAGCTCTAGTACTTTTCCTGAAATGCCCTTGGCATTCCAGATTAGCATCTTCAGTGGTGTGTTCATTTGGATAGCAGCGAGGTTAAAAGGGTAATGATTTGCTGTTGCATACCCAAAACCTGCTGTTGCATTTTTGCTATCCTCTCGATAGCTCGGCTAATGTCCTCGATGGCAGAGGAAAGTCCTTCCCCGTTTCCAGATGTCTGTTGACTTAAGATATTACAACCTTCCACAGGAGCATTTGATGTAAAAACCGTTTTACTCCTTTTAAGATTATTTTCTGTTATATTAGAATTTTGTATATATGGTCAAAGAATTTGTATGCTTATTTCTAGTAATTCGTGATTATATTAAATAAGTTAGTACTAAACATTCATTGATAATGAATTGGCTATGCCAGAGCTGTCAAGATCAATTTCTTAAATTATTTCATTTTAGACACAGAATATTTGTTTGGCCAGTTAGAATTTAAATTTTACATGTACAATATGAACAAACTTCCAATACTAACTGCAGATCTGGTCCAGAAGATGTTTCAACAAGAAGGAATTGAGCGAGACACAACTGATGGCGGCATGTGTGAAACTTTAGGTTATGGCATTGCAATAACAACTCAAAAGGACAACAAAGATATTATACCGGAGTCAAACAAAGTGATAGGCTTTAAAGAATCACTCGCGCTACTCTGCATCAAAAGCAAGCTGCGCAATCGGTTTAGTCAAAAAGAAACAAGTCCTCATACTTTTTAGTCTGTAAATTATTACACAGATAACACGATTCGATACGGGCACCAATAAATTATTAAAATTCCACAACAAAACAATACCCTGTTGATTTGATTGTGAACTAAAAATGAGCAGTGCATAAGCAAAAGGAATCGAAGCATTCAAAGGTTTCAAGGGATTTAATAAAAACAAGTTAGAGGTGTTCTAGTCGGGATCTCCCGACTAGAGTATACCCTGAACCCTCTTCTTCCAACACCTAATGCAGCTCGCGCTAAGCGCTCGTATGCTTTAGTAGTAATAAAGAAAAATTAAAATAAAAAAAAAATTGTTCCCTTGGCAGGCTTCAACCTCGCAACTAACCACTTGCCTCTACTCAACAGCCATACCAGACACCAGCCAAAAAAAAAATAGTTTCCTCGGTAGGTTCGAACTTGCTACAAACTACACTACTTGCCGCCGCCTCTATTCAACAGCCACACCAATAACTGAATCTCAGTAAGAAAAAAAACTATTAAAATAGCAGCACTGAAAACAATACAATCGCAAATGCAATGCTGTTGACAGAATTTAAAGAAGACGCGCATGAATGTGTGTGTGTACGTATGTGCGTGTGCATGTAGATATTCTTGGAATTTGTGCTAGCTGCCGCAAACACGTGGGCTGCCAAAGCACATTTTCTTTCTTAACCGATCTTGATGAAATTTTCTACAGTACATCATATTGTACAAGAGAATATTCGTGTATTATTAAAAATTCAATTGCATTATAATTGTGGCTTATATTGGTGGGCAGCATAAATTGGATTATTTACTTGATTTATAGCTATGTGTTTGTAGCGGGGAGGTGGTGATAGTTATAAAATGAAAGATACTTGATACATATATACTATTATACAAGCTACATGTCAAGTTTGGCGACTCTAGCTCTTATTATTTACCAAAATGACTCAAAAAACAGGATTTCGATATCTATTTTTATCGATTACTTGGAAACTGTGCAAGTTACCGAATATCGGAAACAAACTTGTTCTACGCGGGAGTTACCGCCACCCAAGCCGCCTAGAAGCGGCTAACTACACACATTCCCACTTACAACCGTCGCCCACTCATACGTTTTGTAGACACATGCCTCTCACACGTCTCTCGTTACCCACTTTAAAAGGGCAACAGTTTATTGTAACATATTCTAAAATTCATGTTAAATTGCACACTAAGCCTTCTAAGAGGATGTGCCGTTGCGACATTTCAAGTGCTAGCCACATGAAACCGCTACAACAGCATATTCTCGGACTCATGTAGCTAAACATGTTGACAAAACCTTTGTATACAGCAGGTTATATATAAGATATAGAAATAAAGACACTTCACTCTTTGTACGAATTTCAACCCAATCACTTCAGTGTTTTATTAATTTCAACAAACATTAAACCACACAACCAGTTTAACTTATCGACAACAATTTCGTGGGTGCTAACTTAGTAACGCATTCCCCCGATTATCTTCACATCCCTTCGTTACCGAGGGCCACGCTGGTAACTGGCGCAGTCAAGAGACGTCGAAGATTATTACAACCATAATTCGACGAGAAGAACCATGCTCCTTAATTGCATATTATTCAGCCTGTGAGTTGACCAATTATATACATAAAAATAAAAACAACACAAACACACCTCTACAGACCAAATTATGTTAAACAAAATCCTAAAAGTGAAGAATATAAGCAAATGTAGTGTAGACATTTGTATACAAGAATAATTAAACAAAAATATAAAAATGAAACATATTCAATGTATCAATAAATAATCAGTGAGAAGTATACTAAACGTAGTAACGTGGCATAAGATGAGAAAAGTTTCAAGCTTATGCCTCGCAATAGGGCAGTGATGGTCAGAATCAACCTGTTGGACGCGAACGTACAGTTCGAGTAAGTCATTGAGACTCGTTGAAGACCATATTTTTACAGGGCATATAAAATACAAAAATGAATACAAACACACTAAAAAATAAAAAACAAAAACAACAATGTTATAAATACATGAAACAAGAGCTATGCAGTTTCCGCTAGGGCAGTGATGGTCAGAATCAACTTGTTGGACGCGAACGTACAGTTCGAGTAAGTCATTGAAACTCGTTGAAGACCATATTTTTACAGGGCATATAAAAATACAGAATTTAAATAATTTAAATTAAATGGATGCAAGAAATGAATACAAAAACAACAATGCTATAAATGCATGAAACAAGAGGTATGCAGTTTCCGCTAGGGCAGTGATGGTCAGAATCAACTTGTTGGACGCGAACGTAGAGTTCGAGTAAGTCATTGAAACTCGTAGAAGACCATATTTTTTTACAGGGCATATAAAAATACAGAATTTAAATAAATTAAATTAAATGGATGCAAAAAATGAATACAAAAACAACAATGATATAAATGTATGAAACATGAGCTATACAGTTTCCGCTAGGGCATTGATGGTCACAATCAACTTGTTGGACGCGAACATATCGTTCGAATAAGTCACTGAAACTCGTTGAAGATCATATTCTATAGGGCATTAGCAGTCACAACCTTGTTGAGGACAATTGTAGGGTATCGGAGACCAGACAATAGGTGTATTAACTATTGATACAAACCAAACACAGAAAATAAATATATAAAAATGAATTAACAATAACAAAAAGAAAAGACCACTTAGAATACGTAACATTTGTATTAAGTAATATTAAGTAAAATAATTATTGAATTCCAATTATATAATAATACTGCAATTATCTCAATTACAGACATTTTTAAAACAAAATAAAAAAAACCCCCTCAACAAAAACCAAGCAAACAATAATACTTATTAAATATAAATACCTATATAATCTAAAGACACTAAACTAAGTCACATGCCAATATACATTAAGAATAAATACATAGCATAAACTAAATGTCCAAATCGGTAAAAAAAACATCCATCTTGAGTACTCTTACTAGGAGCCAGGCTAGACAAAATAATAATACCATTCCCAAATCTAACGAAAACATCAATACACCTACGCTAACACATAAATCAACACAAAGGACAGAAATGACGACCAACGGAATCGCTAACTTGTCAGGAACAAGCTCACAGGAGGCTTGTTTAGACATCCCGGACGCTATTAAATGCCTCCCGGTTTTCGAGGGCAACCCTAACTCTTTAAAACGTTTTATAGCTAATGTTGAGGAGATCCTTATGGTTATCAGAGGAAGCGATCAAACGCCTAGGGGACAACTCCTTTTGAGAGCAATTAGGAATAAAATAGAAGGACGAGCTAGTGAAATATTGGATCAGGCAGACACTCCCCTTAATTGGGATGAAATGAAAAAAATATTGACTAAAAAATTATCAGACCAAAGAAACGAATTTACTATTATAGAACAGTTACATGATATTCCATTTAAAAATTTGACTATTACGCAACTATACGATTCAATACTCGAATCCAAAAGAGCTCTTTTCAGCATAGTAGATAATAAAGAATTATCAGTCCAAACGATAGGCGAGAAAAAGGAATTTTATACGACATTGTGCCTCAACACCTTTATTAAAGGATTAACAGGACCATTAAGGAACATTGTTAGATCGGCGAGACCCACGAACTTAGACGAAGCTTTTGACTTAGCTATCTTTGAACGAGATACTTATTACCAAGATAAACGCAGGGACACCTTTCAAAATAATTACAACAATAACAACAATCACAACCAACTCAGACAACAAGGACCAAGACGAGTACCTTATAATCAACCAAACTCTTACAACAATAACAATAATAACTATGGGCAAAACCAACCCAGCTATTCCAGACTATCGAACTCACAAAACAACGGAAACCCAAGAGCAATAATGCCGCCAACAAACCAAAACTCAGGTCACAACTCACGACAATTTAAGAACTCAACTGTGTCTAACTTCTCACAACAGGGTTATAACAATAACAAACAATATAACAATTCTCTTAGTAACAGCAGGCAGACACACCTACACAACTTAGACGAATCCGAAAATTTTCAGCAACCAGCCTCAACGGACAAACAGGATACCTAAGAGAATACAAAAACAGACACGGACCGAACTTACCCTACATTTTGATAAATTCACCCTTTGTTATTATTCTTAATTGACACCGGAGCTTGCCACTCTTTCCTAGACCCAAAATTCGTATTTCACGGTAACAGAACCAAATTAGAAAAACCCTTTATAGTAAGAACAGTACTAAAATCTATAGAATTATCCGAAAAAGCAAACTTTAAAGCATTTAAAGAATTTAATACATTTGGCACCTTCTCCTTTCTCTTACTTAAATTCCACGATTATTTCGACGGGCTTATAGGAATAGACATTCTAGAATCAGTAAAAGCAAATATCAGAATAAATGACCGCATACTCGAAACTCCCCATGCACAAATTAAACTAGTAATGAGACAAAACAAAACCACTCAAGTTCACATAATAGAAGGAGGGACTAGAAACATGTTAAGTCTACCCGTACAATTAAAAGAAGGCAGTTTTTGGTTTAAAGGTAGTAAAGTCGCCGACAATACCTTTATTTTAGAGGGCATATACGAAGCTTCCAATAACACTGCCTACTTTGAAATAGTCAACTACGCGGAAGACAACGAAAAATTTTGTTTAGAAACACCTTTGGAAGTCGAAAAATGCCAAGAACATGAAGTCATAAGTCTTAATTTTTCGACTCGATTAGAACCGAACGACACTAATAGCACACAAAAAGCCTTAGTAAAAACAGACCATTTGAACAAGGAAGAAGAAAACGAATTAAAGAAACTTCTCGCTAAATTCCCATTTTTATTTTATGACGAAAAGGATACTCTTACATTCTCAGACACAGAAAAACACCAAATTAATACACCCGACAACATACCACTATACGCACGACCCTTCAGATATAGTTACCACGAACAAAAAGAAATCCAGGGTCAAATCGATAAAATGCTAGAACAAGAAATAATAAGACATAGCCGTTCCCCTTGGAGCTCACCAGTTTGGTTAGTTCCCAAAAAATCAGACACCGGAGTTCCCAAATGGAGATTGGTAGTAGACTATAGGAAATTAAATCAAAAAACAATTAAAGACAAATACCCCGTACCAAATATAAATGAAATCCTAGATAGAATAGGTAGAGCAAAGTATTTCTCCGCGTTAGACTTAGCAAGCGGTTACCATCAAATAGAGATGGAACCCAATGATATCCAAAAAACCGCTTTTACAGCATTAGGAGGACATTACGAATTTCTTAGAATGCCCTTCGGGCTTACCAACGCCCCAGCCACTTTCCAACGAGTCATGAACAATGTCCTCGGAGAACTTAAAGGAGTTTGCTGTTTGGTATACTTAGACGACATAATAGTATTTTCCGGATCATTACAAGAACACATAACGGACTTAGAAAAAGTTTTTACTAAACTTACCAAAGCTAATCTAACGTTACATCCTGAAAAATCAAAACTTCTTAGGAAAGAAATCGAATTTTTAGGACATATTGTGACAGAAAAAGGTATCAAACCAAACCCTAACAAATTGGAAGCAATTAAAAGATTTCCTATTCCCCAAACTAGGAAACAAATAAAATCATTCCTGGGCCTCTTGGGCTATTACAGAAAATTTATCAAAGATTTCGCAAAAATTACCAAACCATTAACAGCTCAATTAAAAGGAAAGAAAGCAGTAATTATATCAGATGAATACGTAAACACCTTTGAAAATTGTAAAACACTCCTTTGCAACGACCCATTGTTGCAATACCCAGACTTTTCTAAACCTTTTATATTAACCACCGACGCTAGTAACGTAGCAGTGGGATCCGTATTGTCTCAAGGCAACTTGGGTAGCGACAAACCAATTTGTTTTGCTAGTAGAACCTTGTCAGACACCGAACGAAATTATTCCACGGTCGAAAAACAGATGTTAGATGTTGGAACTTACTAATCAAACTTCTTAAAAACATCTTGAGACCCAACAAAACTTGCGCTATTTTCGCTAATGACGACATTTTTAAAATCTTCCAGGAAGTATATAAAAACTTCTTCGCGCATAGTAAAATATTTAAAGCAGTTAGATGCACAATTGTTCTTACTGACATCCAAAATATCACAGACCAAGAGAATCTAATAACAAAATACCACACGGACACCAATCACAGAGGCATAGATGAAACAACAGCACATTTAAAAAGACAATATTACTTCCCTTATATGAGAAATAAAATAGCCCAAACTATTAATAACTGTGACATTTGCCAAATTCTAAAATACGACAGAAACCCACAAAAAATTGAATTCAAAAAAACTGAAACAGCTAAACAACCTTTATACAATAAACGGAAAATATGTAGTAACTTTCATTGACAAATTTTCCAGATTCTCATACGGTTACACCATCAATAATAGGGACGCGCTTAGTATTCTCAATTCCATTAAAACTTTTATAAATACATACGGAATTCCTAAAAAAATCATTTGCGACCAGGGCGCGGAATACGCATCTAACATCTTTAAAGACTTTTGTAGACAATACCAAATAGAATTACACACGACTTCATTTCAACAATCTTCTAGTAACGCTCCTGTAGAGAGATTACATTCTACTCTCACAGAAACGTTTAGGCTTATCTTAGACGCTAAGAAGAGCAGGAACACACAAGTACACATGAAGAAATCCTAACAGAAACATTTATAACATACAATAATGCCATACACTCGGCAACACAATTAACCCCCTACGAACTTTTTACAGGCAGAACGCACACCTTTAATAAGGATATCGTATTCAATAACGAACACGATTACCTAGAGACTTTGAATAAATATAGACAGGAAATCTATCCAGAAATAGTTGAAAAGCTAGAAAAACAAAAAAATAAAAATATAAACAAGTTAAACGCCAATAGAACAAAACCAATACTATTACAATCGGGCGATACAGTGTTTAGAAAGGAAAACAGACGTAATAAACTAACCCCAAGATTTTCCAAGCAAATAGTTCACTCGGACGGTACCATTACATTTAGAACTACACGCGGACAGAAAATACATAAAACAAAAATCAAAAGACTTATTAGAAGAAAACAATAGTAAAGAACCATTAATATCGTTACAGGTTAGCTGCCATTTACGGTAACTTCATTAAAATAGAGACCTTACTCGAACAACAACCGGTAGCAACGATGAACTTAGGCGAAACAAGAACAACATATGCATACAAAACAATATAACATGTAATTCACCTCGCCGAATACGAAACTTCCATTAAAAAAATCAAAGACTCTCTTTTGTCCCTACAAAATGAAAACGACTTAGCAGAATTAACAAGAACATTGTTGAAAAAATGGGAACAATTAGAAGATAGGTTCAATAGCCTGATGCCCTACAAACGATAAAAGCGGGGAATTGTCAATGGGTTAGGGTCAGTTATTAAAGCTATTACAGGAAATATGGACGCAACTGACGCAAACGAAATTGAACGAACACTGAGACATTTACAAACTAATACCAACGATCTTACTAACAATTTAAAAACACAAGTAACCTTTAATAACGAGGTGATAGTGAGATTCAACAATTTGACACAACACATTAACAACGAACAAGATACCATTAACAATTTCATCTCATCAAACCAAAATAGAATTTACAACGATATAAACGAAGAAAACAACAAAATTCAATTACTAGATTATGCCACCAGAATAGGCATAAATATCGACATCATTCTTAATCATATTAAACACATCAAATTAAACGTAATACCTAAATACATTCTAAATAGAGAAGAATTGGATAGAATAAAAACAATCATGTACCACCAAAATCTTAAAATACATCAGACGAACACATATATCGTTTAATGTCACTAGACTCCATAATAAATAATACCGACATTATTTTTGCTACTTATTAAAATACCTTTGTTAACACACGATAACTTACAATTGGTACATCTTAGTACAATTAGTACACCCGATCAAAAATTCACAATTTGTAATAGCCCCACACTTTATAGCATTTTACAAAAACCAATTGTTATATTTTAATAAACCTTGCGTTAAAATTCACAATATAAACATTTGTAATTACCAAGAACATGAATCAAGCTTAGTTAACGTAGATTGCCTTAAAAATGTATTAATGAACAAGACGAGTAAATGTGAGACTAAAGTTATAGGCATTAAGAAACAAATTATCGAACCCGAGAAAGGGCACATTTTCATATTCAACGCACCAGGATTAAAGATCAATTCAAATTGTGGGAAAGAAAGCATCATCAAACAATCAGCAATAATCCACTACAACAACTGTTCAGTCAGCATCGAGGACCAAACCTTCGACGACAATATAAATCAGATCGAAGACCAATTAAACTTCACAGTCCCAGAAAT
Source organism: Drosophila montana (assembly GCF_035044405.1). Lineage (NCBI taxonomy): Eukaryota > Metazoa > Arthropoda > Insecta > Diptera > Drosophilidae > Drosophila > Drosophila montana. The sequence continues at coordinate 47,944 of NW_026996345.1, read as the reverse complement.
CCCGAATCTGGAAACTAATATTATAATAGATGAGTTAGACCTTAATAAACTACGATTGGAAGGCATAAAAGGCCAAACGCAAATCTGGCACCTAAACAAAAAAACACTCAACTCATCTTTGGACTATCTACTCTGCAATAATAGTGAGGTTGGTCGCCGGAACACTACTTTTCGGCATGGCAAAAAGAACTACGACATTCGAACTCAACCAACTAAAAGACTCCGACGCTCAGCCCATAGCCTCCCTATGGCCTTCACTTCAATCTAGGGGGGGAGGAGTTACCGTATCGACCACCCAGGGCATGTCACAGTCGATACCGCAACCCAAGCTGCCTAGAAGCGGCTAACTGCACACATTCCCACTTACAACCGTCGCCCACTCATACGTTTTGTAGACACATGCCTCTCACACGTCTCTCGTTACCCACTTTAAAAGGGCAACAGTTTATTGTAACATATTCTAAAATTCATGTTAAATTGCACACTAAGCGTTCTAAGAGGATGTGCCGTTGCGACATTTCAAGTGCTAGCCACATGAAACCGCTACAACAGCATATTCTCGGACTCATGTAGCTAAACATGTTGACAAAACCTTTGTATACAGCAGGTTATATATAAGATATAGAAATAAAATATATATAAAATAAAAGAGAAAATACGAATTTCAACCCAATCACTTCAGTGTTTTATTAACTTCAACAAACATTAAGCCACACAACCAGTTTAACTTATCGACAACAATTTCGTGGCTGCTAACTTAGTAACGTATTCCCCCGATTATCTCCACATCCCTTTGTTACCGAGGGCCACGCTGGTAACTCGGGCGCTATGAGGACCTATATCTAAAATTTCAAGACGGACATGGCTAGAACGACTCGGCTATTGATGCTGATCAAGAATATGTATACTTTATGGGGTCGGAGATGCTTCCGTCTGCCTGTTACATACATTTGCAGAAAAACAATGTACCCTTTTTACCCATTATTAATGGGTTCAGGGTAAAAATAGTATATATACAAATAATATTATGTACAGGTGTAAGGTTATATTAATAAAATTATTTTCTATAATTGTGATTTTCTTTTTATACCCTTGCAGAGGGTATTATAATTTTGTCGTGAAATGTGTAACGCATAGAAGGAGACATCTCCGACCCCATAAAGTATATATATTCTTGATCAGTATCAACAGCCGAGTTGATATAGCCATGTCCGTCTGTCTGTTTCTATGCGAACTAGTCTCTCAGTTTTAAAGCTATCTTTATGAAACTGCAGAATACCCTCTTTCTGTTGCACGCAGTTCATATGTCAAAACCAGCTGGATCGGACCACTATATCATATAGCTGCCATAGGAACGATCGGTCGAAAAGTAGGTTCTTGTATGAAAAACATTTTTGTTTATAAAGTTATCTTGACTAAACTTGGTATTTATTAGTTTTACTACGCTCCCCATATATATGCGAAATCCTATTAAGATCGGACAACTAAATCATATAGCTGCCATAGGAAAGATCGGTCGAAAATTAAGTTTTTGTATGGAAAATTTTTATGTTTTTCTAGATATCTTGACCAAACTCGGTACTTATAGGTTTTACTAAGCTCCCCATATATATGCAAAATCCTATTAAAATCGGACAACTGTATCATATAGCTGCCATAGGAAAGATCGGTCGAAAATTAAGTTTTTGTATAGAAAATTTTTTTTCAAGATATCTTGACCAAACTCGGTATTTATTAGTTTTACTACGCTCCCCATATATATGCAAAATCCTATTAAGATCGGACAACTACATCATATAGCTGCCATAGGAACGATCGGTCGAAAATTAAGTTTTGTATGGAAACCTGTTTTGTTTTTCAAGATATCTTAACCATACTCGGCATTAACTATTTTCCCTGTGCTTTTTAGATACGGGTAAAGCATTATGAGCATTTTGAAAAGGTTGGGTCTGCAAGGGTATTAAATCTTCGGTGTGCCGAAGATAGCACTTCTTTCTCGTTATTAATTACTAGCGGTTATACCCAGGCCTTGCCCGTGGCACGTATGTTATAAAATAAATGTTATCAAAAAGCTTTGAAAATGATTTTGAAACTGATCGGACGGTCAACAAAAAACTTTCATACTAACGTTTTCCGATAATTTGGAATTTCACGAAACTCCGTCTTAACGTGCACGTTCATCACATAAGGTAACTACAGTGAAAATTTCAGCTTCATAGCTTTTTCGGTTTGGGCTGTGCGTTGATCGCCAGTCAGTCAGTCAGTCAGGTAGCGGTCAATATTTATCACTTATGATAAAATTATATTTATGTATAATCACTAAACAACTGAATAATCGAATCACGATGAATCACAACGAGGGAACCCCAAGGGTAACTGCGACCATTTTGTTATGTCCAGAGAGAGTAAGACTGCTGAAAGTGGCCTCGAAAGCCGAACGTTCAGTATGAAGCCGCATCTCGCTCAGCGCACAACGTTGCTGCGGCTGATGCCTTTTTATAATATATGTATGTTGGTTTTTACTTCTAAAAACATATGTGTGTATGCATGTGAAGAGTGTGCCTCGCTCTCACTCATTGCTTTGCGCCCTTGTGTGCATCTCTTTCTCCCTGCATAGCTTCTCAAAAAATCCCCAGATCTACGAACATATATATGTTTATGTTGTGTGAATGTGCGCACAAGTAGATCACGGCGTTTGTCGCAAGCCAGAGATGTTTTCATCAATTGTATACCTTTTGTGCCTGTGGTACCAAAAGGCAAACACATTCAAATGCTCCATTATGTATTACTTCGTCTATTTATATTTAATAAAAACTTAAATAACCTAAATTAAATATTTACATTTTATATTCTAAATTATATACCCTAAACCCATTGAAAATGGGTAAAAGGGGTATAACGTTTTTGTGCAAATGTAGGTAACAGGCAGAAGGAAGCATCTCTGACCCTATAAAGTGTATATATTCTTGATCAGCATCACAGGCCGAGTCGATCTAGCCATGTCCGTCTGTCGGTCCGTCTTTCTGCCCGTATGTATGAACGCAAGGATCTCAGAACCTATAAGAGCTAGAGACTTGAAATGCCCGCGCAGATAGAGTTTGTTTCCGACATTCGATAACTTGCCCCGTTTCTAAGTAATCGATAAAAATCGATATCGAAATCCTGTTTTTGAGCAATTTTGGTAAATAATAAGAGCTAGAGTCGTCAAACTTGACATGTAGCTTCTAGAACAGTATATAAATAAATAAAGTATCTTTCATTTTATACCTATCGCCACCTCCCCGCTACCACCGAAAATCTATTGCCCATCAGTTTAAGCCACAATTAATATGCAATTGAGTTTTTGAGAAAACATAAATATTCTATTCTACAATAAGATGTACTGTCGAAAATTTCATTAAGATCGGTTAAGAAACACAAAAATTATGTGTTTTGGCAAATTCCAAGAATTTCTGTATACATGTACACACACACATTCATGCGTCTGCTTGGAATTCTATCAACAGCATTGCAATTGCGATTGTATTGTTTTCTGTGCTGCTATTTTAATTGGTTTTCTCATTTAAACTCAATTATTGGTGTGGCTCTTGAGTAGAGGCGGCGGCAAGTGGTGCGGTTTGTTGCGAGTCCGAACCTTGCCAAGGGAACAATATTTTTTCTTATATTAATTTTTTTTTATTACTACTAAAGCAAACGAGCGCGTAGCTCGTGCTGCATTTGGTGTTGGAAGAAGAGCGTTCTGGGTATCCCCTAGTCGGGAGCTTCCGACTTGAACCTTTACTTGTTTTGTTTCCTGTGGGGACCTATTTTGCTTAAAATAAAAAAAACTAAGTCGTATTTCTTCAAGGATAATTCATCGTCGAAGAATTCTAAGAAATGTCCAAAATGAAATTAAAAAAATCTATTTTTGCGATGCTAATTGTGCACACAAAAGAGAAAGAGTGTGCTTTTGAGTGAGCAGCCGTGTAAAATTTCTATTTTCCATGCTTGTTGACACCTCAGCGGTGGCATGTGTGCATGAAAACTTTTGGGACCGGCCAAGCACGCACACCTACACACTTTTCTATATGGATGGAAGCCTTTACGCGTTTGTGTGCCTGTTGGTTGCCTGCCTGTTCGATGCAAATTTGACAAGATTTTAAGGTTTTCTGAATTTCGAGCTCTACCCACACACATACACACACACTCAAATACTCGGGATAGTTTACCTAGAGTGCGGACGCGATTTTTTACTGCTCCGTATGTAAATAAACAAACCAGTGGTATTCCTGCGAAAATTTTAGTAAACATAGTGCAAGTGCGCAGTGAACTGTGTCATAGGCCTAATGCACCAAAAGGTGAGCGGCGGTACTCACTGCGAAGCCAGTGCAGAGCGTTTCTGGGGCGGCATCTACAACTCCACGATTCAGGCGAGAGGAGCGGAGGCGTGTCCTTGGTGTGTTTTTGTGCTCTTTTATGAGTTTTACCACTCAAATTCAGTAGCAGTCTCGCGAAGCTTTTTGTGCAATTGGTTGCATTCACTCTAACAGCTGTTAGTAGTGTTAGCTAGTGCAGTTTATAACCAGCTGATCTGCACTATAGGACCAGCTACCAAGCTTCGTAGCCAAGACAACAACCAGGCGATAAGGCGTCGAAGATATCGGGCAAAAAGTACAGCATACTTTCGGGCTTAAGCTGTTCCTGCTAAGCAGGTAAGCTTCGTTATCTAACCACGCTTAAGAACAGGCAAAGAAGTCGGTATCAGTGCTCACTTCAGGCTCCAGGGCAAAAAGGTGTAAAAGGTCGCGGAACAGACTAATTTCCAACCCCCCCGCCGCGGCGGTGCACATAAAAACGGGGCTGTGGTGACCGAGTTGGAGCGGTATAACTCCCAGCGGTCAAAAGCCTGAGGGAAACTTCTGGCCACCGAGGGACCCTGTAAAGCCCTGTTAGCAAGAGCAGGTGCGCCGCTCTGCGCGGCAGCGATCACCACCACACCAGGCGGACACGCCAGTGCAGCAAAGAGTGGCTGTGTCGTCGCCGGCAAAAGCGAGTGATGAGCTGCCAAGAACCAGAAAGGCACGATAGAAAAGATGATCATAGTCCTAGACGGCCTCACGGAGCTGTTCAGCGGACAACGCCACATTAACGTGTTGATGCGAGATGAACTCGCGAAGGCAGAAAATCTGCAAAAGATGGCAATTAAGCTCTGCGCACCTGATACAAAGTGCGACGAGGTTCAAACGACGCCTTCACTATCTGACGTGGTGAAACGAACTTGTTAAAAACGCGCCCATCGAAGCTCGGAACCCAAAAAGGTGCAACAACACCCAAACGGCAGAAGGACGGCATGCCAGAGCAGCGCGGAGCTGCCTGCAAGAATGCCAAAAACCAGGGCCAGAACTCAGCGAAACAGGCGGTGCTCACGCAGCCCAAGCCAGCCCCCGCCAACCCTAACACGGCTGGTCGACAAGGCAATACACAGGGCTGGACAGCAGTCAACGGACGCAAGCGATCGTAGCAGAGCCGACGCCATTACAGTCCACGGTGTGGGTGCACCTAAGTGGCGATGTGCAGGGCATCCGCAAGACTGCGAAAGGCGAAAGCATTTGGCGGCCACAATTACGCTCCCAGCGCCAAAAGTCAGGACGCTAGTCGAGATGGCTAAAGTGAGGATTAAATGGGTGGTCTGCCGAATACGTGCAATCGACCAACCAAAGCGGGGCGTTAAATGACAGGGCTTTGGGCACATCGCTAAGAACTGCACCAGCGGAGAGGACTTGAACGGCGCATGCTTCAGATGCGGGGATGCAGGCCACAAAGCAAAGAATTGATGCAAGCCACCTAAATGCAGCCTTTGCACGCGAAAAGGGGAAAAGTCATCGGACCATGCTACAGTTAGCTTCAAGTGTCCGGCGTACCGCGAGGCAGTACGCAAACTGAAATGTAAAGGTTACTCCAATTAAACCTTAACCAGCCCTTAGCCCTTAGAGCAGACTGTCAGCGAAATGCGCATCGATATAACCATTATTAGCGAACCTCACCACCAAGAGACCAACTGCCCTAGAATACGGACCGAGAATCAGGATGGAAATGCTGCGCTCTGGGTATGTGGCGACCCATCGAATACAAAGTCCTTTACTGGGTTTGTACGCGCACAATACGGCAGCCTGTTGATATACAGCTGCTACCTGGCCCCAGCATGCAGCGAATTTACAGCTGCATTATACGCTTGAGTAGACGATGAAAGGGGGTGGAAGGTCATTATTGCTGGTGACGTCAACGCCTGGCAGTGGTATGGGGCAGCCAAGCAACTAACGCAAGAGGTCGTGCCCTGTTGGAAAGCTTCGCAGACCTGTAGATAGCTCTGTTAAACTCCGGCTCGGAAAAAACCTTTAGTCTGGGTGGTATCGGATCAATAATCGATCTCACCTTCGCAACCACTTCACTTTTCGGCGCAACAAAATGGGAATCAAGCGACGTATACACCGCATTCGACCACTTCGCAATAAAATGCACGATTGGTGAAGGAACTGATGCCAGGACGAGAAGCCTAAGTCGAACCGGTTGGATACTTTCGACAACGAGGCCTTTTCAAACGCATTCCAATCGCTTGCCACAATTATCGCTTGCATGACAATTATCGCGTCTAAAGAAGGCTATACGAGATAGCAAGCGAGAATGCTTCCTGGAGCTATGCGACTCAGCCGATTATGATCCTTGGGGCTAGGCGTATAAAACTGTCGTCAAAAGACTCTACGCCGGCAAGCAAACGCAGCCTTTTAACCAAAGTGAGCTGAAGTTGATTGTGAAAACGCTATTCCCAATCAGACCCGACGGCTTACATACGCAAACCCACCCAGCGAGCCACGGAGCAGCCGCGAGGGTGTTAATCGACGAAGTCTCAGTCGATGAGCAGCTGACGACTGCCAGAAGCCTAAAGCTCAGTAAGGCGCCGGGTCCTGACGGAATTCCCAACCGAGCGCTGAAACTAGCCATGTCCTTGCACCCTGCGCAGTTCGTGCAGCTTTTAAACATGTGCCTAATGGAGAGAACTGTCCCCATGATATGGAAACTTCAAACGCTAGTCCTGTTACTTAAGCCAGGTAAGCCGCCAGACGATCCATCGTCATACAGGCCAAAGTGTTGGAGAAGCTCATCTGCAACAGTCTTCAGTCAGCTGTCGACAATAATGGCGTAGTCGACAGAAGACGCTTTGGATAAAGTTGGCGGCATAGCAACAAACGCCATTCAAGGATCGAGATGGAAAAGAAGTACTGCCTTATTGTCACGCTGGATGTTAAAAACGCCTTTAACACAGCCTGGTGATACAAAATATTGGATGCACTGTCAACGTTTCGCGTCCCATATCATCTTCAGGAGACGATACGCAGCTACTTTTCAGGAAGATTGCTGCAATACGACACCGCAGATGGCCCCACTACACACCAAGTGTCCGCTGGGGGGCCCCAAGGCTCAGTTCTAGGACCCCTCCTCTGGAACATCATCGGCGATGGCATCCTCCGACTGGAACTCCCGATCGATACAAGTATCATCGGCTTCGCAGACGACGACGACGGTCGTCGGCAAGGAATTGAAGGACGAAGGACAGAAGCGGTGTTAGTCAGCAGCCGAAAGAAGATGTAAACAGCGCACATAAGAGTCGGCAGCGCGGTAATAGAATCAGCGAGGGTGTTAAAATACCTGGGCGTCATCCTAGACACAAGGATGTCGTTCAGAGAGCACTTGGAGTGTGTGCACAAAAAAGCAGCAGAATCCTGTCGAGCGCTATCAAGCATTATGCTGAACACTCTAAAGCAGCATGGACGCTGTCTTCTCAGGACCGTAACCAAAGCGGTAATAAAGTACGCGTCCCCCATCTGGAGCAGAGCAATGCCTGTTCCTAGCTACGGCCGGGGCGTAAACTCAATATATCGCCTTAGTGCTCTACGGGTCAGCTGTGCCTTCCGGACGGTATCAGACGAAGCGGCTCTGGTTATCGCAGGAATGATTCCGCTTAATGAACTGGCAACTGAAGCGTAAGTTTCCTATAGAGCTCTTAATGGAAACAGCACAGCAAACTCGGTTCGCACTGCAGCAAGGATGCAAAGCAAAGCACGATGGCCAACATGTTGGGATCGGTTATATATAGGACGCTGGACGCATAGGCTTATAAAATACTTGGAAGCCTGGATAAGCCGCAAGTATGGTAACACTGATTTATATTTAACGCAGCTCCTATCTGGCGACGGATGCTTCAGGAGCTACTTGAAGCGATTCGGTCACGACAACACAGACGAGTGTTCTTGGTGTGACAGAGGAATCGCAGAGGACGCCCTACAAATCATCTTTGAGTGTGGACGGTTCTCAGCGAACAGGCAGGAACTGGAGGACAGCCTGTGCATACCTATCACGGTGGACAACTTGGTCAGGAACATGTTAAAGACCGCACAAAAATGGGAAGCAGCCAGCACCTTTGCAGCAGAAGTAATGCAGGAACTCAGGAGAGTTGAGCGCAACAGACGGAGAGCGGAAGAAGTTTGGGTAACCACAACCTGCCTGTGAAGCAATGCTTTGCGGGCGTTCCGCAGGCAAATCACGCTACTTTATCATCAAGTATCCACACTTGTGTCTTTTGCTGCCGCAAGCCCACCGCAGGCATGCCAGAAAAACAAAGACCGTGCCAGTCGCCTAAATTTACGCACCCATCGAAGAAAACATTTCTGTCTTACGACAAACCCTTGAACGGTTCATTCGCACACATTTGTGTGTGTGTAGAGCTTGAAATGCAGAAATCCCAAAAACTTTAAATCTTGTCAAATTTGCATCGAACAGGCAGGCAACCAACAGGCACACAAGCTCATAAATACTTCCATCCATATAGACAAGTGTGTAGGTGTGCGTGCTTGGCCGGTCCAAAATGTTTTCATGCACACATGCCAACGCTCAGTTACCCTTACCAGCAACAAGCATGGAAAATAGCAATTTTGCACATGAACAGGCCAAACCATTTAATAATTTCACACGGCTGCACACCATTTTGTTATGCCCGAAGAGAGTAAGACTGCTGAGAGTGTCAGCCGAACGCCGGCCGACTGTTCAGTATAAAGCCGCATGTCGCTCAGCGCACGACGACGCTGCGGCTGATGCCTTTTCATAATATATGTTTGTTGGTTTTTAATTCCAAAAACATATGTGTGTATGCATGTGCAGAGTGTGCCTCGCTCTCACTCATTGCTTTGCGCCCTTGTGTGCATCTCATTCTCCCTGCATAGCTTCTCAAAAAATCGAGAGATCTTCAAACAAATATATGTTTGTGTTGTGTGCATGGGCGCACAAGTAGATCACGGCGTTTGTCGCAAGCCAGAGATTTTTTCTTCAATTGCGTGCCTTTTGTGCCTGTGGTAGCAAAAGGCACACACATTCAAATGCTCTATCATGTAAAGAATCTGTTCTATTTATATTTAATAAAAACTTAAATGACCTAAACGAAAAATTCATATTTTATAATCTAATTTTTTTGTTTGCTGTGGGGACCTATTTTGCTTAAAATAAAAAAAAAACTAAGTCGTATTTCTGCAATTGTAATTCATCGTCGGCTTGTCGAAGAATTCTAAGAAATGACCAAAAATTGAAAATCAATTATTTTTGCGACTTGCTACTCGTGCACACGTGCCGCATACAATCGATGTCCCGCCTTGTTCTAGCAACAGTTGCTTAGCCATAGCCAGGCAATAGCAACACCGTTTCCAGGTTATGACAAAATAAATGTTTTAAAAACGAACAAAAGAGATGACATTTCTAGGATTGTATATCCCTTGTACATTGTCATGTTGGCCAACTGTCAATCTCAGGGTTTAATTATAACGACAACAGCCGTAGCGTTAAAGCCCGATTTCCACTCCAGTTTAAAGGGGAATCGGCCAAACCGGGGTGTGGTTTTACGGCAGCAACAAATTATAAAAAAAATACCACGACAAAACAAAACAAACGATGATTTGATTACTAACTGAAGATGGGCAGTGCAGTAGAAAGGTATCGATAGATTTAAATGTTGCGCAACAATTGGGCCCACAAGTTCCAAAGCGTAACTCTGTGCATTTTTGAAAGGGAGAGCTGTTTTTTTATTAGAAGGAGCATATAAAAAGAAAAAACCAGACCCAAATGTAAGCTGGCCGCACGCGGGTAGCCAGGCGAGGTTCGGGTCACCAGAGGAGCGGATTGGTCATCATCTCTGGGTGGCTTTAGGTTTTTCTGATATAAAATATTTTTCGTATAAAAATAATCAAGAGCAAGAGGCGCCGTCCTCACCGGCAGGGTACGCAACAGTTTCTCCCAAACTGTGTAGATACGCACAAAAATAATAAAAAGAAATAAAAGGCTCTACTCGGGTGTTCCCGACTCGGGCATACCCTGCACCCTCTTCTAGGAACACCAAATGCAAATCATTGTACGAGCTCGTTTGCTTTCGCAGTAATACAAATAATTTCAACAAATTTATAATTTACAAAGGTCCCTACCCGATAGCCACACCAAAATTTCATATTCCAAAAAAAAAAGCCTTAAAACGTCAGCACAGAAAACAATATATTCGCATTTGTAAGGCTGTTTATATAATTCAATAAAGACGCGCATGAATGTGTGTGTATTTATATATAAATAAAGATAGATACATTCGTGCAATTTTCGCTAGCTGCCGCAAGCACATGTCAAAATAGGCACGTACTATCTTTAATAACTTCTGTGTTTCTTAACCAATATTGATGAAAATTTCAACAGTAGATCTTCCAATACTTCAGATATTTTCATATTCTCAAAAGGACAACTGTCTTAAAATTGTGGCCTAATTTGGTGAGTATTTCCAATTAGTTTATTTATTTGATTCATAGCTATGGGCGGACGCGAGGGTTGCGAATGCTATGAAATGAAACGGACTTGATATATATATATATATATTGTAATAGGATAAGAGCATCATTGGTAACCCTAGCCAGGGTATTATAGTGTCACTATCTATGTTAATTATAACAGTACGATAAGTATATATCGATAATGAAGCAAATGTAATATCGATAAAGAAAAGCGGCTGCGGAGAAGAAGTGGAAGGCAGTCTCTCTACAGTACTAGCAGTAAGAAGACGTGTAAGTTAAATCAATAAAGAAAATCATACTATTACAATATCAGAAGTGGGATTAACTCAGAGAAAAAAAAAACACAACAAAATGGAAAATATAAATATAAATGACGTGTCAATAGCGACATTGAAAAGTTGGTTGGCATTACTAAATTTGCCAACAGAGGGTACCAAAACTGAGCTGATGGCGAGATTAAATAAGGTACCAGTGGATATCCGAGACGATGCTGCAAAGGAACTTGAAGTTCAACGTAACAAGGAACAGACAATTGAGGCTCAAAATGAGTTGCAAAACATAATGCAACAACAGCGTGACGAAATAGCAAATGGCGCCGAGGTGCTGAAACTGATGCGTCTCGAAATTGAAGCGTCTCGAAAATTCCTAGAAGAATTTCAAGTAACGGTGAACCGCAACTCGCACATCGGCGGGAGCGACGGGGGAGAGCAAGAAAGTGAAGTCGGCGATTTATTGCAGCTAGATGATGGTCACACTGAAGAAAGACCACGGTCCACGGATGGCAACGCTGGTGCAGCTGATTACACTGGAACGGCTGGCAACGCTGGTGCAGCTGATCACGCTGGTGCAGCGGGCAACGCTGGGGCAGCTGGAAGGATCGACGAAAGTGGCAACGCTGTCGGAGGCAACTTAAATAATTGCATCCAAACTGGAGCGATGATGTTAGCCAAGGAAATTTTATTAGAATTTACTGGAGAAAGTGAGGTGCGTAAATGGGTAATGCAATTCTTCAATGTGGCCAAGATCTACAAGCTAAATGATATGCAACAGCACTTGCTTTGTATAAGCAAATTGAAAGGCGGTGCTTTGAAGTGGTTGCATGCAGACCCTATGCGCATCATTGCTCCGATTGACGAGATGCTAAATCAATTGGTTTTGGCCTTCGGGGGAGGATTTTCGAAGTCGGAACTACGACAGAAGTTCGAGGATCGGGTTTGGAAACCAGATGAGGTGTTCGCCACATATTTTAGCGAAAAAAGCATATTGGCACAGGACATCAACATTGATGTAGAGGAGTTAATGGAGGGTATTATTCGAGGCATACCTTGCGAAAACTTGCGCACTCAAGCTAGTATGCATTGCTTTACCAATCCGGCTCAAATTTTACGTGCGTTTGCAGCTATAAAGTTGCCAATTAAACGGGTACGAAACCATGTAGTGAAACAAACTGCACAGGAAGCACAGGCGGACAAACAACAACGTTGCTACAATTGCAATGTTAAGGGCCATTGGGCCAAAGATTGTTTAAAGCCCAAACGGGAGGCAGGATCTTGCTATGCGTGCGGCTCAAAGGATCATTTAATAGCAGGATGTCCAAATAAAAAGTATGATATGGAAAACAAATATGTAAGATACTTAAGAATTCATTTTAGTAACTCCTTTAACAAATCAATAATTGCAGAATGCCTTATAGACTCTGGCAGCCCTATTTCATTTTTAAAGGAAAAGTTTGTGCCATTAAAAGTAAAGCGTATGCCAGATGCAAATTCGTATGTAGGTTTAAATGAAAGTAAATTGAAAAATTTTGGAAAAATTTTATGTTATATGAAGAAAAAGTTAATAAATGTTTATTTTAATGTTATAATTGTGGCAAATGAGTCTATGAGGTATGACGCTGTGCTTGGTAGAGATTTTATGGATTCTTTTGGTTTAAATATTGATTTAAGAACATTGAAAATTGTGAACGGGCATAAAGTTGATCACCAGAATAATGGTAAAAATGATATCATAGCTACAAGCTACAAAGAAAAACAAAAAAAAGTGGACGATGAAGCTACCAAACACGAGCAAAATGAAACTATATTGTTAAATGATAAAATCGTTAATAAGGAAATAGTCAGTAATGAAACTGTTAGTGATGAATTAGTTAGTGAGAAAATTGTAAGTCCGGAAACGCTTGGTGATAAAGTTGGTAGTGATGAGATAGTTAGTAATAAAATAATTAGTGGTGAAATAGTTAGAAATGAAGTGATCGGGATCGAAACTGTTAGTGATGAGATAGTTAGTTATGGAGAGTTTAAGCTCGAACCTGATAGTGAAGAAGTTTTTAGTGATGAAATTATCTATAATCAAACCGGGATTGAAAAAGTGATTATAGAAGATATAGGAAACAGTGCAGTTAAAATTAATAATCATGTTAATGAAGCGCCAGTGAATAGCGAAATCATGGGAGTGTTAGAAGAGAATTTTGAGAAGGATATCTTAACAATAAGTTGGGAAGATTCTAACAAAAGAGAAAATATATATATTTTAAGTGAAGATATTGATTACAGCACAAAGTGTGAATTTGAAAATTTATTTGAAAATACTTATGTAAAAGCGAAAAGGCCAAATCAGCCAAAATTAAGACATGAGTTAAGCATAAGATTAGAAAACGACAAAGTATTTAATTGTACACCTAGGCGGTTATCTTATATGGAAAAAGAAAAGTTGCAAGAATTATTAGACGACTATTTAAAAGATGGAATCATTAGGCCAAGTTGTTCAGAGTATGCATCACCTATAGTACTAGTGAAGAAAAAAACTGGAGACATGAGGTTATGTATTGATTTTAGAAGACTGAACAAAATTATATGTAGAGACAACTACCCGCTACCATTGATCGACGATTTATTAGACAGACTATGCGGAAAAACAGTATTTTCAAAGTTGGATCTAAAAAACGGGTATTTTCATGTTTTTGTTAATGAGCAATCTATTAAATACACTTCATTTGTTACCCCTTTAGGACAATATGAATTTCTTAGGATGCCCATGGGTTTAAAAACTGCGCCACATGTATTTCAAAGATTTGTTAATAACATATTTTGTGATATGATAAGAGATAATAAGGTAATTGTTTACATGGATGATATTATGATAGCAAGTAGAAACATAAAGGAACACATGGAGACCTTAAAGGAAGTGTTTATAAGACTGGTGCAAAACAAATTAGAGTTGAAATTAGATAAGTGTGAATTTTTTAAAAGCAGCGTTAAATATTTAGGATTTGTGGTGGATAGTAAAGGCGTTAGGGCTGATGAAAAAGGTTTAGAAGCGGTTAAATCCTTTCCAATACCAAACAAAATTCAGGGAGTACAAAGTTTCCTAGGGTTATGCTCCTACTTCAGGAGGTTCATTTTTAACTTTTCTATATTAGCTAAACCCTTATATGATTTATTGAAAAAAGATAAGAAATTCAAGTTTGGAGAAGAGGAGTTTAAGTGTTTTAATATGTTAAAAGATAAATTGTTAGAGGCGCCAGTACTATCAATATATAATTACAAAGAAGAAATAGAACTACATTGTGATGCCAGCGCAGTGGGATTTGGGGCTGTTTTATTTCAAAAAAAAGAAGATAGGAAATTACACCCGATTTTTTATTTTTCTAAAAGAACAACCGAAGTAGAGTCTAAATATCATAGTTTTGAGTTAGAAACGCTAGCCATCATTTACGCATTACGCAGATTTCGTATATATCTGCAGGGAAAACGATTTAAAATAATGACAGATTGCAACTCTTTAACTTTAACGCTTAACAAAATAGATTTAAATCCGAGAATTGCTAGATGGGCGTTAGAACTACAAAATTATGATTTTGAGTTAGTGCATAGATCGGGCAAGCAAATGCAACATGTGGATGCGTTAAGCAGATGTTATGAGGACATTTTAGTTATTGAATCCAATAGTTTTGAGGACAATTTAGTTATTTGCCAAAGCAAAGATGACAAACTGGTAGATATTAGAAAGATGTTAGAAAAAGAAGAGCACAAGCTATTCGAAATGAGAAATGGGGTCATTTACAGAAAAACAAATGATGGCAGATTAGTTTTTTATGTACCAAAGGATATGGAAGAACATGTACTTTACAAATATCATGATGAGTTGGGACATGCTGGGAGAGATAAGATGATCGATGCCATTGGAAAGAGTTACTGGTTCCCATATATTAAGGAAAAAGCAATAAACCATATAGGGAATTGTTTAAAATGCATTGCCTTCGCCCCCAAGACGGGTAAGAGTGAAGGACTATTACATAGCATACCGAAAGGAAACAAACCGTGGGAGATGATCCACATAGACCATTATGGACCAATTAATGCAGGAAGGGCTAATAAATATATATTGGCGGTGGTTGACGGATTTTCAAAATTTGTAAGACTATATACAGCAAAGACAACAAGTACGAAAGAAGCGATTAAGGCATTAAAAGATTATTTCAGAGCGTATAGTAGACCTAAGTTCATTGTATCGGACAGAGGGAGTTGTTTTACTGCAAAAGAGTTTGATGAATTTTTAAAAAATGAGGGAGTAACGCATATTAAAATAGCAACGGGTTGTCCGCAAGCAAATGGTCAGGTGGAAAGGTTGAATAGAGACTTGGGTCCGATGATGGCAAAAATGGCGGAGCCAGAAAATGGTTTACATTGGGATGTTATTATAGAAAATGTTGAATATGCAATAAACAACACACAACACAAAAGCATAAAGAAATTTCCAAGCGAAATGTTATTCGGATTACAACAGAAAGGAAAAGTTGTTGATGAATTAAAGGAAAAATTAGAAGAGTTTACACAGGTGAACACGTGTGATAAAAGAAATTTAGAAAGTATAAGAAAGAGTGGAGAAATATATCAAAAAGAAGCTCAAATCAGAAATGAAGAGCGGATTAATAAAAAGAAGAAAGTATCAGTAGAATATAAAATAGGTGACTATGTCATGGTAAAAAATTTTGATAGCACACCAGGAGTTTCAAAAAAGTTAATACCAAGATATAAAGGGCCTTATAGTATAGAAAAGATTTTAAAAAATAATAGATACTTGTTAAAGGATGTAGAAGGCTTTCAATTATCTCGCAACCCGTACGTTGGTATCTGGAATAGCCAAAACTTTAAGCATTGGATGCGAAAATAGGCAATAAGCATTAGTTATAAAGATAGATACACATATAAAAGACAGAGATCGGGAGCTCTCTTTGTCAGGATGGCCGAGTTGTAATAGGATAAGAGCATCATTGGTAACCCTAGCCAGGGTTATTATAGTGTCACTATCTATGTTAATTATAACAGTACGATAAGTATATATCGATAATGAAGCAAATGTAATATCGATAAAGAAAAGCGGCTGCGGAGAAGAAGTGGAAGGCAGTCTCTCTACAGTACTAGCAGTAAGAAGACGTGTTGTTAAAAAAGAGGCAACCCAAAAAATAAGTTAAATCAATAAAGAAAATCATACTACTACAATATCAAGAATGGTGACGCTAGCTCTTAAAAATTACGAGATTTGCTAAAAAAGCAGAATTTCGATATCGATTTTAAGCGACTGATTCGAACCGGAGCAAGCTATCAATTATCGGAAACAACCTCGTAATGCGCGGGCGCTGGGAGAACATACATTTCAAATTTCAAGTCTTTAACTCTTTTAGGCTCTGAGATCCTTGCGTTCATATATACGGACAGACATTCGGACAGACAGACGGACATCGCTAGATCGACTCTGCTATTGATGCTGATCAGAGCTGCCCCCATCTGCCAGTTACTTATATTTGACCAAAAACATTATACTCACATAAATATATTATATTATTTTATTGTTTTGCTAATATTTCGTTTAATGTGGATGCACCATGAATGAATAAAGAAATTTTTCACAAGGTAGAAAATATTTTTAAATTGAACAATAATAGTATGTTTATAATAAGGTGTACTTCTGGTGGCTTCGCTATTGTGCAATTAAACATATTTTTTCACCTGCCGCAAATGACGGTTTCCCTTCAGCGTTGAGTGACTTAACTGATGGTTTTGTGAGTAAGAGGCTGTTAGCTACCAGCCAACTTCAGGTCCACTTTAATTTTCAGTCTGATTCGCACGAATCTGAAGCTATTAAAGATATACCTCACAGCTCGGTCAGCCGAGAACCATGATTGGACCACGATCTTCTCACAAAGTTTTGGGAGGTGGAAGATCGGCCAGCCAAACTGTCAAAAGGCAGACTCCATATGCGAAAATAACTTTACTTGCACCACCATAGGAGGTCGAGACAGGCAGATATATAGTTAAGTTACTCTTCAAGAATCATAATCACATTAATTTGGGACATTCGAGGTAGATCTAACTCGCTCAGTTTCTGAGAAACGAAAGTCGTTTAATGAAAATCGATTCCGTGATCAAGGACTACCTGGGCTTGGAAGAAGCAAGTCCTTCTTAGCAACGATTCCAATAACTTTTATCTCCCTCATCATTTAAACCAGACACCACCACAAAGGTTCGCGTTGTATTTAACGCCTTGAGCCCTTCCTAAAATGGCAAACGTTTGAACGATGAAAAACAAACATGACCAGTTCTTCAATCCAATCTATGGCGTTTTTTCCGCTATGTTTTCAGCACCAACATTACCAAATTGTATCGGCAAATCCGTTTGACGGAAACCACACACCATTTCAAAGAATCCACTACCGGAATAGTGATGGCAGGCTCTGGCGAGCTAAGCACTGCTCTGGCAGTGGGCTCTGGGCACTGACATGTTTCCACTACGTAAATGGACGTCCAGCGACAAGGCTGTGTTCATTAATGTTCCAAGAGAGCATCTACTACGAGCCGATTTCTTGGAGATTGAAGAAGTAAGCCTCTCGAAGACTCTGTGTATACGCAGGAAGCCATCGAAGCAGTCATATACGAAACGTAAAGTGATCTCACAAATCGCAATGCTGTTGGCATTGGGATGCATATTTGCCAAGCCAAAGATGGCCAGAATTCCACGAGAGCTATGCAACATTGAGCTATGCAACATTAAGATACGAATCCCCAGATGAGTTCAATCTTCCCCTAAGGCCAAGTTTTAGCCCCATGGTTTTGCGATGCGTCTCAGAGCACTTACGGAGCAGCATTTTAAACCTGTATTGAAACTGTGTGTGAAGTTTTAGTCTACCTGCTTAAAGTCCACCACTGCCTGACTTAGAGTTGTGTGGTGCTGTCCAGCTTGCGGAACGCTCCGCAGGATTTCTTCCCCAGCTGTCTGTCGAAGACAGGAGCATTTTTACTAGAACGACCCTAACATATTGGTTGCCTGGCTCAAGAAGTCACCATGCATATGGACGACCTTTTCGGCTAATACAGTCGTCAAGATTACTCAATGCACCAACTCCAGCAAATGGTCTCACGTTCGCTCCGAATGCAAACCCGCTGACCTGGCTAGCAGAGGTGTCCTCTTACGCGACCTAGTGACCAATGATCTGTGGTAGCAAGGACCAAAGTGGCCACAATTGCCACAATCTCAATGGCCAACCCTTATTTAATCAGTCCACGAAACAGAAGAAGAGCTAGCAGTGTTACCGATATTCAAATGACTGTCAATATTTTTTTTTGGGGATTTTAAGAAAATCCCAAAATTAGAATGACATTTAATGTGGATGCACCATTAATGAATAAAGAAATTTTTCCCAAGGTAGAAAATATTTTTAAATTGAATAATAAAATATTTTTTCACCTGCCGCAAATAACGGTTTCGCTTCAGCTTTGAGTGACTTAACTGATGATTTTGTGAGTAAGAGGATGTTAGCTACCAGCCAACTTCAAGTCCTCTTTAATCTTCAGTCTGATTCGCACGAATCTGAAGCCGGAAGATTGCTGCAATACGACACCGCAGATGGCACCACTACACACCAAGTGTCCGCTGGGGTGCCCCAAGACTCAGTTTTAGGACCCCTCGTCTGGAACATCATGGACGATGGCATCCCCCGACTGGAACTCCCGATCGATACAAGTATCATCGGCATCGCGGACGACGTGGCCCTTGTCGTCGGCAAGGAATTGAAATACGTAGACGAACCACAGCATTGACCGTGTACACCAGTGGCAGGCAGCAGCTGGACTCGAGCTGTCTGCTCATAAAACAGAACCGGTGTTAGTCAGCAGCCCAAGAGTCGCAGCGCGGAAGTAGAATCAGCGAGGGTGTTAAGGTACCTTCATTCGCACACATTTGTGTGTGTGTGTGTGAATATGTTTTTTTTTTTTTTTTTTATTTTTATTTACTGTGAAAAGAAAGAAAAAGAAAGTTGCTAGAGGAATATAGGACAATCAGATAAAAATAGGATAGTTTATGGAGAGTAGAAACAGTCCCGCTCCTGCGGGACAACCGCAAGGTACTACTTCGCAGGGCGGGGTACAGCTGAATATCAGCCGCTTATCAGGCAATGCCGCGTCGGCTCCTCTCCCGTCGTCGCAGCTCCTTCATGATAGCCGATGCCATGTTAGCAACGGCTGTCCATCCATTTTCAGTGGCCATCATTCGTGCCACGAGATTCTCCGGGGACAAATCATTTCTGCCCGCCGTCGCTTTTCTCGCTCGCGTCTATAAAGTGGGCAGTAGAACAATGCGTGCTCCGCGTCCTAAATCACACCGTGCCCGCAGTGCTCGGAAAAGGGGTCGTCCTCATGTTTAAACCTGTGCAGGGACGCCTTAAAGCAGCCATGCCCAGTCAATATTTGGGCAAGGTAGTGGTCCACATCGCCGTGTCGCCGCTGTAGCCAAAGCTTCAGGTTTGGGATCAGTCTGTGGGTCCATCTGCCATTTGAGCTCGCATCCCAATTGCTTTGCCATTGTTCGATGGTGTTGTCCCTCAGTTGCCGGTTGGTGGTTGCCCCGCTTTGCCTTTCGGCCGCCATCAGGCCGAGTGGGATCATGCCTGCCAGTACTAAGGCCGCGTCTTCCGATACTGTGCGGAAGCAGGTGGCTACACGCAATGCACATCGACGATATGCGGCCTTGCATCCTCGGCTGTAAGATGCAGATGTGTGACTGTGTTTTTTTTTTTTTTTTTAATAGGTGGGAAAGCATTTAAAGCCAATAAGTGTGGGACTTTCTCTCACTAAAACCAGCACCTTCTCTCCGTTTCCCTCTCGCGCTACGACCGTTAAGGGAGATATGGCATGAAAGCCTCTTCTAGAATCTTATCTAGAGTTAGAACTTGAATTGCGCTGTCTTTCAGCGCGATGCAAGGATTGAATAATTTCTGCAGCCATGTGGGTTACTGTAACCCAATTGTTTTGCGAGCTAAGTAGGATATCTATAAAGTCAATTACTGTAAAAGTTCCCCTAATACCTTGGCTTAGCTCTTCCCGTTCAGCAGATAATCTGGGACAGACAAAAAAGACGTGTTCTGCTTCCTGTATGGTCCGCGCACAGTGTGTGCAAAACGGATGCGTCTCATGCCTCAACCTAAAGAGATAGGATTTAAAGCAACCATTCCCTATCAGTAGCTGGGTCAGGTAGAAGTCGGTTTGTCCGTACTTCCTGCTTACCCACCGCCGTAGGTCCGGGACTATGCGTTTGGTACAGCTGCCATTGGGGGAAGACGCCCATCGTGCTTGCCATTCTTTTAATGTTGCCTCCCGACTGCGTGCTGCGATGCGGTCTTCTGTTGCAAGCAGATCCAGCTGGGGCATTCCGGCCAGCACAAAGGCTGCGTCCTCTGAGACGGTCCGGAAGGCGCAGAGTAGCCGGAGTGCACATCGCCTGTACGATGCCCTGCATTTGCGGCTGTAGAAAGGGATCCTAATTGCTGGTCCCCAGATCGATGACGCGAAGAGGAGCATCGACTGGACCACGTTGCAAATGAGCCGTCTGCTGCGCTGTCTAGGGCCACCAGTGTGCGCCATTATGCCGGATAGTGCATTGTAGCTCTACTCGCCTTTTCTCCAGCGTATTCCTGCTGATATTTGAAGCAGAGCCTGTGGTCCAGCAAGATGCCTAGATATTTAATCGCTGGCTTGGATAGTACTGCGTTGCTGTCCACTATGATGTTGGCGGTTTCCACTTGCTTCCGGCTGCTGATAAGAACCGCCTCCGTTTTTTGCACAGCTAGGTTGACGCCATTTTCGACAAGCCACGTAGTCACCTTTTGGGCTGCTTCATTGGTTTTCCTCTCCATCTGCACTTTCTCGTCTGCGAAGCCTGGTGGTAGGGCAAGTCGGAACACTCTGTCATATATTACGTTCCAGAGCAAGGGTCCAAGCACCGATTCTTGCGGGAGGCCTCCAGTAATGGCGTACTTGCGTCGTTCTGCAGCCGTGTCGTTCATGAGCACCCGGTCCTTGAAGTATCCGGCAACAAGATTGATGAGGTAGTCGGAGATCTGCAGCCTGGAGAGTGCCAATATATGCTAGTATATTTGACAAGCTTGCCCGTGGCGTCTAGCATGCAGAGTGGCCTGTATGCTGAGGGGTCCTGCGGGTCCTTTCCGGCTTTTGGGATAAGGACCAGTCTCTGCAACTTCCAGCTCGTCGGAAAGGTTCTCTCAATAATGCATCGGTTAAATACATTTATTATTGTGTTTGGGTGTGCGCTAGCGATAATCTTCAGCACTGCGTTGGGGATGCCGTCGGGTCCTGGCGCTTTGTTTGGTTTGATACGCTTTAGCGCGTCAGTTATGTCGTCCGTGTCGATGGGAGGCGCCACCGATGTGTCTACAGCTGGCAGATGGTGGCGTTAGCTCTGTCTGGTGCGGGAACAGTGTCTCCACTATCTGTTTAAGATGTTCTCGAACAGGTCAGGTACGGGGCATCTTGCGAGTTTGGCCAGTACCATTTTGTAGGCTTGGCCGAAGGGCTGTGTATCGGCTTCGTCGCAGAGGTGCATCCAGCATATCCGCTTTCTTCGCTTGATAGCCTTTGTGAGTATAGCTCGCCTCTAATGATAGGCTGCACGAGCTTCTTCGGATTCGTGCTCCAAGGCCAGGTTTGCTGTAGCCCGTCGCGCTCGCCGTGCTGCGCGGTGGCGCAGGCGTCTTGCTGTGTGGCACCTTTTACGTGCATTCTCAATTTCATCATTCCACCATCGGACTGGCTTGTGCTTGTTGCAACCTTTCCTTTTCCTCTTCATTGCTGCATCGCAGGCTCGTTGCATTTCCCGTGTTAGTTAGTGTTGCTGATAATAGCCTGGTGGTCACTATGCGTGTACATCTGGGACAGCTCCCATGTGGCCCGTCTTGCTATTGTGGGGCTGGCGAACGTCAGGTCGATTATTGAGCCCCGGCCTGCTTTGGTGAAGGTGTGCTCGGTCCCGGTATTTAGCAGTGCTAAGTTGAGGACTGCGAAGGCCCACTGCCCACGCGTTGAAATCACCGGCAATGACTAATGGGGAGTGCGTTTGCGCGTGCGCCACTAGTTCGTCGAGGATTCGTGCATATTCGTCTAGTTGAATGCTGGGGGCCAGATAGCAGCTGTACCAGTAGATGCCGCCGATCTTGGCTCTTGCGTATCCCAGCGCCGTTTTCCTTTCGCTCACTAGGAGTGGTGGGTTTCCGCAGCTCCATATAGCCGCACCATGTTCGGTGTTTTGGACCCAACTCTTTTCAGACATTGCTGTGTATGGCTCGCTCAGTAATGCTACGTCGGCTCGTATCTCTCTGGCTGTTTGGGTAAGTAGCTCCTGCGCGGCTCTGCAGTGGTTTAAATTAAGCTGTAGTACCTTCATTTTCAATTCCTTTTATTTGCAGCCTTTACAAATAATTATGTTCCGGGTTTTTCTGGCCCTTTCGAGTGCATAGTATGCACGCTGGCTTCTCTTGACATGCTTTTGATGCATGCTCTGTGTGAATGCGTGTGTATGTGTGTGTGTAGAGCTTGAAATGCAGAAATCCCAAAAACTTTAAATCTTGTCAAATTTGCATCGAACAGGCAGGCAACCAACAGGCACACAAGCTCATAAATACTTCCATCCATATAGAAAAGTGTGTAGGTGTGCGTGCTTGGTCGGTCCAAAATGTTTTCATGCACACATGCCAACGCTCAGTTACCCTTACCAGCAACAAGCATGGAAAATAGCAGTTTTGCACATGAACACGCCAAACCTTTTAATAATATCACACAACTGCTTACTCGAAAGAGTGTGCGTGTGCACACGTAGCAGGTCGCAAAAATTTATCATTATCAATTTTTAGGTCTTTTCTCAGAATTCTTCGACAAGCCGACGATGAACTACCCTTGCAGAAATACGACTTAGTTTTTTTTTTATTTTAAGCAAAATAGGTCCCCACAGTAAAGAAAAAAGTTGAATATAAAATATAAATATTTCATTTGGGTCATTTATGTTTTTTATCTCTATATATAAAACTGTTTGTCCTGACTGACTGACTGAGTGACTGACTGATTGGTGATCAACGCACAGCCCAAACCGTAAGAGCTAAGAAGCTGAAATTTTCACTGTAGTTACCTTATGTGATGTAGGTGCACGTTAAGACGGGGTTTCGGGAAATTCCACTCGCAAGTGTGGAAAAATGGCCAAAAACGTTTGTATGTAACTTTTTTGTTTACCATCCGATCGGCCCCAAATTCATATTTAAAGATCTATGTTTAAATTCATTTAAGGGGTGTTTCACACTTTTTGAAAAATCCATTCCTCCTTGGTGGAAATGGAGGTCAAAGATTTGGTGGGTGACGTTTCGCACTCAAATTCATTTCCAGAGATCTATTAGAAAAATCATTTGAGACGTGTTTCACACTTTTCGCAGAATTCAAACTTCTTCGTGGGGAATGCGATTTAAAGATTTTTTGTGCGAAGTTTTAAGTTGTGTCCGATTTGCTTCAAACTTATTTTCAAATCTCTCAATAAGAACTTAATGAATACGTATTTCGACGATTTGGAAAATTCCACCCGCAACAGTGGTAAATTGGCGGAAAACGGTTGTATGAAAGTTTTTTGTTTACCATCCGATCGGCCCCAAACTAATTTTCAAAGATCTATATTCAAATTCATTTGAGGTGTGTTTCACACTTTTTGAAAAATCCATCCCTCCTTGGTGCAAATGGTGGTCGAAGATTTGGTGGATGACGTTTTGTGTTCAAATTTATTTCCAAAGATCTATAACAAAATCATTAGAGACGTGTTTCACATTTCTCGCAAAATCTAAACTCCTTCGGTGAAAATGCATTTTTAAGATTTTTTTGGTGAATTTTAAGAGTTTTCCGATTTGCATAAAAGTTGTTTGATTCCCGTCAGATCAGTTTTAAAATAATTTTCAAAGCTTTTTTGATTTTATAACATACGTGCCACGGGCAAGGCCGGGTTATACCCGCTAGTTTAATATAAACAAATCAGATTCTTCTCATTATGCCTGACTGGACGAAGAAATACGAGGCAAACTCTGCACACGCAAACACACATATGTATTTGGGCTGTAAGGATTTAAAACTAACATACAAATATTAAGAAATAGCATCAGCCGCAGCGACGTTGTGCGCTGAGCTAGATGCAGCTTCATACTGAACGTTCGGCTTTCGAGGCCGGCGTTCGGCTGCTTTGCAAAAAAACAAACCTTTACAAAAAATATGAACTTCTTGGAAGCCATGATAAGCGTTAATGGTATTTTTTTCCATCTAGTCCGAACAGGATTGACCGGTTTAATTAAGCCAAGCCATCTCAGCCAACTCTTAGAGGTTATGTCACTTCAAGATTGGCAACCCAATAAAACCGAGGATCCGAATAGAAATCTCCTTTGCTCTGTCCAATTTGGTAGGCAACCTATCATCATCCCGTCAATATTCCTCAGTGGCACCCAATCTTACATATGCGGCTCGCTACTTGGCATGTAGACCATCTTCGATTACTGGCCGAGAAGTTAAGTCAAATCCCAAAAGAATTTCGTCCTTTTCCCCAAGGATTTCGGTCAGCCGAGAACCATGTACAAAGTTTTGGGAGGTGGAAGATCGGCCAGCAGACTCCATAAGCGAAAATAACTTTACTAGCACCAGCAAAGGAGGTTTAGACAGGCAGATATATAGTTAAGTTACTCTTCAAGAATCATAATCACATTAATTTGGGACATTCGAGGTAGATCTAACTCTCTCAGTTTCTGAGAAACGAAAGTCGCTTAATGAAAAACTACTCCGTGATCAAGGACTACCTGGGATTGGATGAAGCAAGTCCCTCTTAGCAAGCTACCAATAACTTTTATCTCCCTCACCATTTGAACCAGACACCACCACAAAGGTTCGCGTTGTATTTAACGCCTTGAGCCCTTCCTAAAATGGCAAACGTTTGAACGATGAAAAACAAACATGACCAGTTCTTCAATCCAATCTAAGGCGTTTTTTCCGCTATGTTTTCAGCACCAACATTACCAAATTGTATCGGCAAATCCGTTTGACGGAAACCACACACCATTTCAAAGAATCCACTACCGGAATAGTGATGGCAGGCTCTGGCGAGCTAAGCACTGCTCTGGCAGTGGGCTCTGGGCACTGACATGTTTCCACTACGCAAATGGACATCCAACGACAAGGCTGTTTTCATTAATGTTCCAAGAGAGCATGTACTACGAGCCGATTTCTTGGAGATTAAAGAAGTAAGCCTCTCGAAGACTCTGTGTATGCGCAGGAAGCCATCGAAGCAGTCATATACGAAACGTAAAGTGATCTCACAAATCGCAATGCTGTTGGCATTGGGATGCATATTTGCCAAGCCAAAGATGGCCAGAATTCCACGAGAGCTATGCAACATTGACTAAGATACGAATCCCCAGATGAGTTCAATCTTCCCCTAAGGCCAAGTTTAAGCCCCATGGTTTTGCGATGCGTCTCAGAGCACTTACGGAGCAGCATTTTAAACCTGTATTGAAACTGTGTGTGAAGTTTTAGTCTACCTGCTTAAAGTCCACCACTGCCTGACTTAGAGTTGTGTGGTGCTGTCCAGCTTGCGGAACGCTCCGCAGGATTTCTTCCCCAGCTGTCTGTCGAAGACAGAGGCGTTTTTACTAGAACGACCCTAACATATTGGTTGCCTGGCTCAAGAAGTCACCATGCATATGGACGACCTTTTCGGCTAATACAGTCGTCAAGATTACTCTACGCACCAACTCCAGCAAATGGTCTCACGTTCGCTCCGAATGCAAACCCGCTGACCTGGCTAGCAGAGGTGTCCTCTTACGCGACCTAGTGACCAATGATCTGTGGTGGCAAGGACCAAAGTGGCCACAATTGCCACAATCTCAATGGCCAACCCTTATTTAATCAGTCCACGAAACAGAAGAAGAGCTAGCAGTGTTACCGATATTCAAATGACTGTCAATATTTTTTTTTTGGGATTTTAAGAAAATCCCAAAATTAGAATGACATTTAATGTGGATGCACCATTAATGAATAAAGAAATTTTTCCCAAGGTAGAAAATATTTTTAAATTGAATAATAAAATATTTTTTCACCTGCCGCAAATGACGGTTTCGCTTCAGCGTTGAGTGACCTAACTGATGGTATTGTGAGTAAGAGGCTGTTAGTTACCAGCCAACTTCAAGTCCTCTTTAATCTTCAGTCCGATTCGCACGAATCTGAAGCCGGAAGATTGCTGCAATACGACACCGCAGATGGCCCCACTACACACCAAGTGTCCGCTGGGGTGTCCAAAGGGTATCATCGGCTTCGCGGACGACGTGGCTTTGCAGTCGTCGGCAAGGAAGTGAAGGACGTAGAGGAATCGTGCAACCATAGCATTGACCGTGTACACCAGTGGCAGACAGAAGCTGGACTCGAGCTGGCTGCTCATAAATTAGAAGCGGTGTTAGTCAGCAGCCGAAAGAAGGTGTAAACAGCGCACATAAGAGTCGGCAGCGCGGTAATAGAATCAGCGAGGGCGTTAAAGTACCTGGGCGTCATCCTAGACACAAGGATGTCGTTCAGAGAGCACTTGGAGTATGTGCACAAATGCAGCAGAATCCTGTCGAGCGCTATCCAGGATTGTGCTGAACACTCGAGGACCAAAACAGCAGAGAGGCAGTCTTCTCATAACCGTAAACAGAGCGGTAATAAAGTAAGCGTCCCGCACCTGGAGCAGAGCAATGGCTGTTCCTAGCTACGGCCAGGGCATAAACTCAATATATCGCCTTAGTGCTCTACGGGTCAGCTGTGCCTTCCGGACGGTATCAGACGAAGCGGCTCTGGTTATCGCAGGAATGATTCCGCTTAATGGACTGGCAACTGAAGCGTAAGTTTCCTATAGAGCTCTTAATGGAAACAGCACAGCAAACTCGGTTCGCACTGCAGCAAGGATGCTAAGCATAGCACGATGGCCAGCATGTTGGGATCGCTTATATATAGGACGCTGGACGCATTGGCTTATAAAAAACTTGGAAGCCTGGATAAGCCGCAAGTATGGTAACACTGATTTATATTTAACGCAGCTCCTATCTGGCGACGGATGCTTCAGGAGCTACTTGAAGTGATTCGGTCACGACAACACAGACGAGTGTTCCTGGTGTGGCAGAGGAATCACAGAGGATTCCTCAGCGAACAGGCAGGAACTGGAGGACAGCCTGGGCATACCTATCACGGTGGACAACTTGGTCAGGAACATGTTAAAGACCGCAAAAAAATGGGAAGCAACCAGCACCTTTGCAGCAGAAGTAATGCAGGAACTCAGGAGAGTTGAGCGCAACAGACGGAGAGCGGACAAAGTTTAGGTAGCAACAACATGCCTGTGAAGCAATGCTTTGCGGGCGTTCCGCAGGCAAATCACGCTACCTTATCATCAAGTATCCACACTTGTGCCTTTTGCGCCCGCAAGCCCACCGCAGGCATGCCAGAAAAGACCGTGCCAGTCGCCCAAATTAACGCACCCATTGAAGAAAATATATCTGTCTGACGACAAACCCTTGATCGGTTCATTCGCACACATTTGTGTGTATGTGTTTTAATACCTTGAACCCATTAAAAAGGGTATAATGTTTTTGTGCAAATGTATGTAACAAGCAGAAGGAAGCATCTCCGACCCCATAAAGTATATATATTCTTGATCAGCATCAATAGCCGAGTCGATCTAGCCATGTCCGTCTGTCTGTCCGTATGTATGAACGCAAGGATCTCAGAACCTATAAGAGCTAGAGACTTGAAATTTTAGCTGTAGGTCCTCCCAGTGCCCGCTTGTTTACGATATTCGATAGCTTGCCCCGTTTCCAAGTAATCGTTAATAATCGATATCGAAATCCTTTTTTTGAGCAATTTCGGTAAATAATAAGAGCTAGACTCGCCAAACTTGACATGTAGCTTCTAGAATAGTAAATATATATCAAGAATCTTTCATTTTATTGCTTTCGCCACCTCCCCTTTACCACCACAAAGCTTTAAATCAAGTTAATAAACCAACTTGTATTGCCCACTAATTTACGCCACAATTAATGCAATTGATAATACAATTGAGAATAGACAAATATTCTATATTCTATTCTACAATAAGATGTACTGTCGAAAATTTCATTAGGCTCGGTTAAGTAACACAGAAGTTATGTACGCACGTGTTAGCATCTGCTAGCGCAAATTCCAAGAATTTCTGTATACATGTACACACACACATTCATGCGCGTCTGCTTTGAATTCCATCAACAGCATTGCAATCGCGTTGTATTGTTTTCTGTGCTGCTATTTTAATTCGTTTTTTTCTCTCAATTATTGGTGTGGCTCGAGCCCTGCTAAGGGAACAATTTTTTTTTTTTTATATTAATTTTTCTTTAAAACTACTAAAGCAAACGAGCACGTAGCGCGAGCTGCATTTGGTGTTGGAAGAAGAGGGTTCAGGGTATCCCCTAGTCGGGAGCTCCCGACTAGAACCTCTTACTTGTTTTGTATTCTGTTTATTTACAATATAATATAATACATATATTAAATTTTACGCTTAGAATATAGTTGGGGGGATACGTGATGATTAGGTAGCGTGGATTACCTGCGGAACGGCCGCAAAGCATTGCTTCGCAGGCATGAATTCCTGAATTCCAGCATTACTTCTTCTGCAAAGGTGCTGGTTGCTTTAAAGTTTAGTCAAATCCTACGAGATGCTCGTCATTTTCCCCAAGGATTTCGGTCAGCCGAGAACCATGTACAAAGTTTTGGTATGTGGAAGATCTGCCAGCCAAACTGTCAAAAGAGGCAGACTCCATAAGCGAAAAAAACTTTACTAGCACCAGCAAAGGAGGTTTAGACAGGCAGATATATAGTTAAGTTACTCTTCAAGAATCATAATCACATTAATTTGGGACATTCGAGGTAGATCTAACTCCTTCAGTTTCTGAGAAACGAAAGTCGCTTAATGAAAAATGACTCCGTGGTCAAGGACAAGGACTAACGCCTTGAGCCCTTCCTAAAATGGCAAACGTTTGAACGATGAAAAACAAACAGGACTAGTTCTTCAATCCAATCTATGGCGTTTTTTCCGCTATGTTTTCAGCACCAACATTACCAAATTGTATCGGCAAATCCATTTGACGGAAACCACACTCCATTTCAAAGAATCCTCTACCGGAATAGTGATGGCAGGCTCTGGCGAGCTAAGCACTGCTCTGGCAGTGGGCTCTGGGCACTGACATGTTTCCACTTCGCAAATGGACATCCAACGACAAGGCTGTTTTCATTAATGTTCCAAGAGAGCATCTACTACGAGCCGATTTCTTGGAGATTGAAGAAGTAAGCCTCTCGAAGACTCTGTGTATGCGCAGCTCTCAAATGAACTTATGAGGTTAAAAAACGTGAAGTCGAGGTGTTATAAAAAGCTTAAGAAATCGGGAAATTACTTGATTTCCACCGCTATGCAGTTGCCCGATCAAATTTTTCCGCCCAAAATTCCATCTGTTATAAGAATTACTTTCGGCGTTGTCGCCTTCAATTTTCACATAATCCTTAGCAATTTTTAAACTTTTTCAATTCTAAACGAATGACATCTACTTTGCCTTCTTCGGTTAAGTTTGCAGATGAGAGCGCGAACACTGATCCAGGCATAGCCGATCTGTTCGCAAACTTTTTTCAAACTACCTACTCCTCCTCTAGGTATAATAAAAACCAGCCTTATCCTTATCAGTTACAGAGGTCAAACTGCATCTTAAATCCCAATATTACCGAAAGTTCGCTTCTTAGCGACCTTAACACTATCAAGCCGGTTTACTCACCGGGCCTTGATGGTGTTCCTGCTTGCGTGCTTAGATACTACGCTGCAGCATTATGTAAACCTGTTTTAAAACTTTTTGAATTGTCCGTAAACACCTCATCTTTTCCGACCATTTGGAAGGAATCATACATTATCCCTCTCCATAAGAAAGGGAGTAAGTCCGATGTCGAAAACTATAAAGTCTTTCTTAATTATCCGCTATACCTAAAGCTTCTAAGAGAATCATAACATTGCAATTGCAACATTAATGTAGTTCCTTTATTTCACCTTCCCAGCACGGGTTCGTGAAGCGCAGATCTACAACCACTAGCCTTCTCGAATTTACTTCTCTTATAATTGATCAACAGTACTTGTAATGAAGTTAATGATCTAGGTGTCATTCTTGATCATAAACTTAAATTCGACTCTCATGTTAAGACCGTGGTCAATAAGGCCAGAGTTGTTTTGGGTTTCATCAAGCGATGGTCGAAGGAGTTTGACGATCCGTACACGACAAAGACCCTTAATTTATCTTTGGAACCACCTATTCTTGAGTATGCCTCATGTATCTGGTCACCACAATATGCTACCCATCAGGACAGAATTGAATCCGTTCAGAAACAATTCTTGTTGTTTGCCCTAAGTGGTTTAAATTGGGATCCTCGTGTGCGGTTACCGTCATACTCCAGCAGACTTCTGATGATTAACCTTCCTTCTTTGATTAATCGTAGAACCATGCTGGGTGTAATATTTATCCATTAACAAATTACTGGTGAAATCCACTCTTCTGTGTTGACTAGCCATTTAAATTTCTCTATCCCTACTAGACTAACACGTAATTTTGTACCTCTATCGCTTCAATTTTGCTCAACTAATTATGCCTTGCATGAACCGTTCAGGGTTCTCTGTGATGACCATAACAAGCATTACAGAGTATTCTGCTCGGAAGCTTCTCTTCCTCGTATAAAGTCTTCTATTTTAAACTATTTAGCAAGTATATAGTCCTATTTTTATTTGTAATTGTATTTGTACACATACTCGTAGTTCGTATCGTTTTTTTTTTATTATTTTTTTCATAATTACTTTGCATTTAGTGTCGTACGTTACACGACTGCGCCCCTCGGTCGGTTGGGCGGGATTCGCAGTCATATACGAAACGTAAAATGATCTCACAAATAGCAAAGCTGTTGGCATTGGGATGCATATTTGCCAAGCCAAAGATGGCCAGAATTCCACGAGAGCTATGCAACTCTGACTAAGATACGAATCCCCAGATGAGTTCAATCTTCCCCTAAGGCCAGGTTTTAGCCCCATGGGTTTTGCGATGCGTCTCAGAGCACTTACGGAGCAGTATTTTAAACCTGTATTGAAACTGTGTGTGAAGTTTCAGTCTACCTGCTTAAAGTCCACCAAGGTCGCTCTTGTGAAGACCATCTCGCTGCCTGACTTAGAGTTGTGTGGTGCTGTCCTGCTTGTGGAACGCTCCGCAGGATTTCTTCCCCAGCTGTCTGTGGAAGACAGAAGCCTTTTTACTCCAACGACCCTAACATATTGGTTGCCTGGCTCAAGAAGTCACCATGCATATGAAGGACCTTTTCAGTCGTCAAGATTAGACAATGCACCAACTCCAGCAAATGGTCTCACGTTCGCTCCGAATGCAACCCCGCTGACCAGGTTAGCAGAGGTGTCCTCTTACGCGACCTAGTGACCAATGATCTGTGGGGGCAAGGACCAAAGTGGCCACAATTGCCACAATCTCAATGGCCAACCCTTATTTAATCAGTCCAGGAAACAAAAGAAGAGCTATGGCCTGCGAAATGCAACTTTGTAAAGTTGCCTCCAGAATCCAATATCGAGGAACAATCTTCGAAATGTTGTCATGGTTATCATGAAAGAAGATCCAATGAATTCTGGCTTGGCCGAGCCCAAGCGATGTAGTGAGGCAATGATGACTAGTCCGTGCGGTAGATGTTCTAACTGCCCCCAGCGTCATCAAGAGGCCCGTTGCTAAACACATCCGTCTGCCGATTGACTCCGATGTCAACATTCCGCAGATACAGACCTTTCAGCTAACACATATGTCGTTTTTGTTGTCTGCAACTACACATTTCTAAACAGTTATTTTTTTCTTACTTCATCAATATTCGGACAGACAGACGGACATCGCTAGATCGACTCGACTATTGATGCTGATCGGAACTGCTTCCTTCTGCCAGTTACTTATATTTGACCGAAAACATTGTACTCACATAAATATATATTATTATTTTATTGTTTTGCTTATATGTCATTTAATGTAGATGCACCAAGAAAGAAAAAAGAAATTTTGCCAAAGTAGAAAAAAATATTTTTAAATTGAACAATAAAATATATTTTCACCTGCCACAAATGACGGTTTAGCATCAGCGTTGAGTGACTTAACTGATGGTTTTGTGAGTAAGAGGCCGTTAGTTACCAGCCAACTTCAAGTCCTCTTTAATCTTCAGTCCGATTCGCACGAATCTGAAGCCGGAAGGTTGCTGCAATACGACACCGCAGATGGCCCCACTACACACTAAGTGTCCGCTGGGGTGTCCAAAGGATCAGTTTTAGGACCCCTCCTCTGGAACATCATGGACGATGGCATCCTCCAACTGGAACTCCCGATCGATACAAGTATCATCGGCTTCGCGGACGACGTGGCCCCTGCAGTCGTCGGCAAGGAAATTAAGGACGTAGAGGAATCGTGCAACCATAGCATTGACCGTGTACACCAGTGGCAGACAGAAGCTGGACTCGAGCTGGCTGCTCATAAAACAGAAGCGGTGTTAGTCAGCAGCCGAAAGAAGGTGTAAACAGCGCACATAAGAGTCGGCAGCGCGGTAATAGAATCAGCGAGGGTGTTAAATTACCTGGGCGTCATCCTAGACACAAGGATGTCGTTCAGAGAGCACTTGGAGTATGTGCACAAAAAGCAGCAGAATCCTGTCGAGCGCTATCCAGGATTGTGCTGAACACTCGAGGACCAAAACAGCAGAGAGGCAGTCTTCTCATAACCGTAAACAGAGCGGTAATAAAGTAAGCGTCCCGCACCTGGAGCAGAGCAATGGCTGTTCCTAGCTACGGCCAGGGCATAAACTCAATATATCGCCTTAGTGCTCTACGGGTCAGCTGTGCCTTCCGGACGGTATCAGACGAAGCGGCTCTGGTTATCGCAGGAATGATTCCGCTTAATGAACTGGCAACTGAAGCGTAAGTTTCCTATAGAGCTCTTAATGGAAACAGCACAGCAAACTCGGTTCGCACTGCAGCAAGGATGCTAAGCATAGCACGATGGCCAGCATGTTGGGATCGCTCATATATAGGACGCTGGACGCATAGGCTTATAAAAAACTTGGAAGCCTGGATAAGCCGCAAGTATGGTAACACTGATTTATATTTAACGCAGCTCCTATCTGGCGACGGATGCTTCAGGAGCTATTTGAAGTGATTCGGTCACGACAACACAGACGAGTGTTCCTGGTGTGGCAGAGGAATCACAGAGGATTCCTCAGCGAACAGGCAGGAACTGGAGGACAGCCTGGGCATACCTATCACGGTGGACAACTTGGTCAGGAACATGTTAAAGACCGCAAAAAAATGGGAAGCAACCAGCACCTTTGCAGCAGAAGTAATGCAGGAACTCAGGAGAGTTGAGCGCAACAGACGGAGAGCGGACAAAGTTTAGGTAGCAACAACATGCCTGTGAAGCATGCTTTTCGGGCGTTCCGCAGGCAAATCACGCTACCTTATCATCAAGTATCCACACTTGTGCCTTTTGCGCCCGCAAGCCCACCGCAGGCATGCCAGAAAAACAAAGACCGTGCCAGTCGCCCAAATTAACGCACCCATTGAAGAAAATATATCTGTCTTACGACAAACCCTTGATCGGTTCATTCGCACACATTTGTGTGTGTGTGTTTTAATACCTTGAACCCATTAAAAAGGGTATAATGTTTTTGTGCAAATGTATGTAACAAGCAGAAGGAAGCATCTCCGACCCCATAAAGTATATATATTCTTGATCAGCATCAATAGCCGAGTCGATCTAGCCATGTCCGTCTGTCTGTCCGTCCGTCTGTCCGTATGTATGAACGCAAGGATCTCAGAACCTATAAGAGCTAGAGACTTGAAATTTTAGCTGTAGGTCCTCCCAGTGCCCGCTTGTTTACGATATTCGATATCGCCCCGTTTCCAAGTAATCGTTAATAATCGATATCGAAATCCTTTTTTTGAGCAATTTCGGTAAATAATAAGAGCTAGACTCGCCAAACTTGACATGTAGCTTCTAGAATAGTAAATATATATCAAGAATCTTTCATTTTATTGCTTTCGCCACCTCCCCTTTACCACCACAAAGCTTTAAATCAAGTTAATAAACCAACTTGTATTGCCCACTAATTTACGCCACAATTAATGCAATTGATAATACAATTGAGAATAGACAAATATTATATATTCTATTCTACAATAAGATGTACTGTCGAAAATTTCATTAGGCTCGGTTAAGTAACACAGAAGTTATGTACGCACGTGTTAGCATCTGCTAGCGCAAATTCCAAGAATTTCTGTATACATGTACACACACACATTCATGCGCGTCTGCTTTGAATTCCATCAACAGCATTGCAATCGCGTTGTATTGTTTTCTGTGCTGCTATTTTAATTCGTTTTTTTCTCTCAATTATTGGTGTGGCTCGAGCCCTGCTAAGGGAACAATTTTTTTTTTTTTATATTAATTTTTCTTTAAAACTACTAAAGCAAACGAGCACGTAGCGCGAGCTGCATTTGGTGTTGGAAGAAGAGGGTTCAGGGTATCCCCTAGTCGGGAGCTCCCGACTAGAACCTCTTACTTGTTTTGTATTCTGTTTATTTACAATATAATATAATACATATATTAAATTTTACGCTTAGAATATAGTTGGGGGGATACGTGATGATTAGGTAGCGTGGATTACCTGCGGAACGGCCGCAAAGCATTGCTTCGCAGGCATGAATTCCTGAATTCCAGCATTACTTCTTCTGCAAAGGTGCTGGTTGCTTTAAAGTTTAGTCAAATCCTACGAGATGCTCGTCATTTTCCCCAAGGATTTCGGTCAGCCGAGAACCATGTACAAAGTTTTGGTATGTGGAAGATCTGCCAGCCAAACTGTCAAAAGAGGCAGACTCCATAAGCGAAAAAAACTTTACTAGCACCAGCAAAGGAGGTTTAGACAGGCAGATATATAGTTAAGATACTCTTCAAGAATCATAATCACATTAATTTGGGACATTCGAGGTAGATCTAACTCCTTCAGTTTCTGAGAAACGAAAGTCGCTTAATGAAAAATGACTCCGTGGTCAAGGACTACCTGGGCTTGGATGAAGCAAGTCCCTCTTAGCAACGATTCCAATCACTT
Organism: Drosophila montana; assembly: GCF_035044405.1. Lineage (NCBI taxonomy): Eukaryota > Metazoa > Arthropoda > Insecta > Diptera > Drosophilidae > Drosophila > Drosophila montana. The sequence goes on along the minus strand of NW_026996345.1, from coordinate 12,522 downwards.
TTATCTACCTCATCATTTAAACCAGACACCACCACAAAGGTTCGCGTTGTATTTAACGCCTTGAGCCTTTCCTAAAATGGCAAACGTTTGAACGATGAAAAACAAACATGACTAGTTCTTCAATCCAATCTAAGGCGTTTTTTCCGCTATGTTTTCAGCACCAACATTACCAAATTGTATCGGCAAATCCGTTTGACGGAAACCACACTCCATTTCAAAGAATCCTCTACCGGAATAGTGATGGCAGGCTCTGGCGAGCTAAGCACTGCTCTGGCAGTGGGCTCTGGGCACTGACATGTTTCCACTACGCAAATGGACATCCAACGACAAGGCTGTTTTCATTAATGTTCCAAGAGAGCATCTACTACGAGCCGATTTCTTGGAGATTGAAGAAGTAAGCCTCTCGAAGACTCTGTGTATGCGCAGCTCTCAAATGAACTTATGAGGTTAAAAAACGTGAAGTCGAGGTGTTATAAAAAGTTAAAAAAATCGGGAAATTACTTGATTTCCACCGCTATGCAGTTGCCCGATCAAATTTTTCCGCCCAAAATTCCATCTGTTATAAGAATTACTTTCGGCGTTGTCGCCTTCAATTTTCACGTAATCCTAAGCAATTTTTAAACTTTTTCAATTCTAAACGAATGACATCTACTTTGCCTGCTTCGGTTAAGTTTGCAGATGCGAGCGCGAACACTGATCCAGGCATAGCCGATCTGTTCGCAAACTTTTTTCAAACTACCTACTCCTCCTCTAGGTATAATAAAAACCAGCCTTATCCTTATCAGTTACAGAGGTCAAACTGGATGCACTGTCAACGTTTCGCGTCCCATATCATCTTCAGGAGACGATACGCAGCTACTTTTCAGGAAGATTGCTGCAATACGACACCGCAGATGGCCCCACTACACACCAAGTGTCCGCTGGGGTGCCCCAAGGCTCAGTTCTAGGACCCCTCCTCTGGAACATCATCGGCGATGGCATCCTCCGACTGGAACTCCCGATCGATACAAGTATCATCGGCTTCGCGGACGACGACGACGGTCGTCGGCAAGGAATTGAAGGACGAAGGACAGAAGCGGTGTTAGTCAGCAGCCGAAAGAAGATGTAAACAGCGCACATAAGAGTCGGCAGCGCGGTAATAGAATCAGCGAGGGTGTTAAAGTACCTGCGCGTCATCCTAGACACAAGGATGTCGTTCAGAGAGCACTTGGAGTATGTGCACAAGAAATCAGCAGAATCCTGTCGAGCGATATCCAGGATTGTGCTACTGTCGACTTTGCGTTGGTGGAGCCAAATTGGCTTTGAGACCAGCCACCATTGTTGCCGACAGCTGCGTGGAGCCTGTATCAGATTAGCTTCTCCAGCACTTTGCCCAATGTGTCCAGGAGCCAAATCGGCCTGTATGACGATGGATCGTCTGGCGGCTTACCTGGCTTCGGTAACAGGACTAGCGTTTGAAGTTTCCATATCATGGGAAAAGTTCTCTCCATTAGGCACATGTTTAAAAGCTTCACGAACTGAGCAGGGTGCAAGGACATGGCTAGTTTCAGCGCTCGGTTGGGAATTCCGGCGCCCCGGCGCCTTACTGAGCTTTAGGCTTCTGGCAATCGTCAGCACCTTATCGACTGAGACTTCGTCGATGAGCAGCGGTGTGGCTATCCCGTAGCTCGATGGGCGGGTTTGTGTATGTAATACTTCGGGTCTGATTGGGAATAGTGTTTCCACAATCAACTTGCCGGCGTAGAGTGTTTTGACGACAGTTTTGTACACCTAGCTCCAAGGACCATAATCGGCTGAGTCGCATAGCTCCAGGAAGCATTCTCGCTTGCTATCTCGTATAGCCTTCTTTAGCAGTTTTGTAGCCCTCTGATACCCTAGTTGCTGTTCAGCATAGTTGGGTCTACCTCGGGCTCGCTGGCATCTCCTTCTGTCCTGGATGCAGTTCCGCCGGGCTTTGGCAATATTTTTGTTCCACCAGTACGTGGGTACATGGTGGCGCCGAAACGTTTTCTGGGTTTGCATGCTCTCGTCACAGGCACGCGATAATTGACATGGGAGGCTCTTCTCTCTGCGTTGCCGGCTGTGGCAAACGAATGGACTGCGTTCGAAAAGGTCACGGGGTCGAAAGTATCCAACCGGTAAGCTTTCCGACTTGGGCTTCTGGTTCTGGCTGCAGTTCCTTCACCAATCGTGCATATTATTGCGTAATGGTCGTTTGCTGTGTATCCGTCACTTAATTCCCATTTTGTTGCGCCGAAAAGTGAAGTGGTTGCGAAGGTGAGATCGATTATTGATCCGATACCACCCCGACTAAAGGTTTTTCCGAGCCGGAGTTTAATAGGGCTATATCCAGGACTGCGAAGCTTTCCAAAAGGGCACGACCTCTTGCGTTAGTTGCTTGGCTGCCCCATTCCACTGCCAGGCTGAAGTCACCAGCAATAATGACCTTCGGCCCCCTTTCGTCCTCTACTAATGCGTCTAATGCAGCTGTAAATTCGCAATGCTGCATGCTTGGGGCCAGGTAGCAGCTGTATATTCACAGGCTGCCGTATTGTGCGCGTACAAACCCAGTAAAGGACTTTGTATTCGTCAGCGATATTGAAGGGTCGCCACATACCCAGAGCGCAGCTTTTCCATCCTCATCCGTAGTCTATAGTCTTGGGCAGTTGGTCTCTTGATGGTGAGGTTCGCTGATAATGGCAATATCGATGCGCATTTCGCTGGCAGTCTGCTCTAGGAGGGCTTGAGCAGCTATGCAGTGGTTAAGGCTTAATTGGGGTAACCTTTACATTTAAGTTTGCGTACTGCCTCGCGGTACGCCGGACACTTGAAGCTAACTGTAGCGTGGTCCGTTGGCTTTTCACCTTTTCGCATGCAAAAGCTGCATTTAGGAGGATTGGAGCAATTCTTTGCCTCGCGGCCTGCATCCCCGCATCTGAAAATTGCGCCTTTTAAATCCTCTCCGCTGGTATAGTTCGCAGCGATATGCCCGAAGCCCTTGCATTTAAAGCATCGCTATGGTTGGTCGATTGCACGTATTCGGCAGACCACCCATCCATTAGGGCATCTTTAACTGCGTCGAGCACTTCTTCCTTCGTCGCCAGCTCATCCAGGTCCCTGATCTCAACCTGAGACGTCTCGGTTAGCGTTTTTACTATTGGCCGGTCTCCCAAGGCCTTTCCCACAGCTTCTTGTACCTCGTTTGCGGAGTGCTCCGGCTTCCTATTGAGGCGCAGCAGGAGATCGCCTTTCGCAGTCTTGCGGATGCCCTGCACATCGCGACTTAGGTGCTTGGGGTCGGGTCGCGCCTAAGCATGTCGGCATATGTACAGTCACCCACGCCGTTGACTGTAATGATGTCAGAACTGCGACGCTTCTGCGTTCGCATGCGCCCGTTGACTGCTGTCCAGCTCTCTGTGTTGCCTTGTTGACCAGCTAGGTTAGAGATGGCAGGGGCTGTCTTGGATTGCGTGCGCACCGCCTGTTCCTTGGGTCTTGACCCTGGCGTTTGGTTTTTTTGGAGGGAGTTCTGCGCTGCTCTGGCATACCGTCCTTCGGCCGTTTGGGTGTTGTTGCACTTTTTGGGTTCCGAGCTTCGATTGGCACGACTTTAGCGTTTCACCACGTCTAGCTAGTGAAGGCGTCGTTTGCACCTCGTCACGCTTTGTATCAGGTGCGCAGAGCTTGAGCGCCATCTTCTGCTGATTTTCTACTTTCGCGAGTTCATCTCGCATCAGCCCGTTAATGTGGCGTTGTCTGCTGAACAGCTCCGTAAGGCCGTCTAGGACTATGCCCATCTTTTCTATCGTGCCTTTCAGGATTCTTGGCAGCTCATCACTCGCGTTTGCCGGCGACGCCACGTCCACTCTTTGCTGCACTGGCGTGACCGCCTGGTGTGGCGGTGATCGCTGCAGCGCAGAGCGGCGCACAAAGGCCTGCAACTCCTCCTCCATTTTTTCATTTCTGGGCACCTGCTCTTGTTAACAGGGCTTTACAGGGTCCCTCTGTGGCCAGACGTTTCCCTCAGGCTTTTGACCGCTGGGAGTTATACCGCTCCAACTCGGTCACTAGAGCCCCGTTTTTATGTGCACCGCTGCGGCGGGGGGGTTGGAAATTGGTTTGTTCCGCGACCTTTTACACCTTTTTGCCCTGAAGCCTGAAGTGAGCACCGAAACCGACTTCTTTGCCTGTTCTTAAGCGTGTTTAGATAACGAAGCTTACCTGCTTAGCAGGAACAGTTTTAGCCCGAAAGTTTGCTGTACTTTCTGCCCGCTATCTTTGACGCCTTATCGCCTGGTTGTTGTCTTGCCTACGAAGTTTGGCAGCTGGTCCTATAGTGCAGATCAGCTGATTGTAAACTGCACTAGCCAACACTACTAACAGCTGTTAGAGTGAATGCAACCAATTGCACAAATAGTTTCGCGAGACTGCTACTGAATTTGAGTGGTAAAACTCATAAAAAAGCACAAAAACACACCAAGGACACGCCTCCGCTCCCCTCGCCTGGATCGTGGAGTTGTAGATGCCGCCCCAGAAACGCTCTGCACGGGCTTCGCAGTGAGTACCGCCGCGCACCTTTTGGTGTATTAGGCCTATGACACAGTTCACTGCGCACGTGCACTTACTTTACTGGTTTATTTATTTACATACGGAACAGTTAAAAAACACGTCCGCACTTTAGGGAAACAGTCTCGAGTATTTGTGTTTGTGTGTGTGTGTGTATATGTGTGTGTAGAGCTCTTAATTCAGAAATCCCAAAGACTTCAAATCTTGTCAAATTTGCTTCGAACAGGCAGTTAACCAACAGGCACACAAACGCATAAATGCTTCCATCCATATAGAAAAGTGTGTAAGTGTGCGTGCTTGGCTGTTCATTTCTAAAACAGATTCTTCACATGATAGAGCACTTGAATGTGTGTGCCTATTGCTACCACAGGCACAAAAGGCACGCAATTGAAGAAAAAATCTCTGGCTTGCGACAAACGCCGTGATCTACTTGTGCGCACATACACACAACACAAACATATATTTGTTTGAAGATCTCGCGATTTTTTGAGAAGCTTTGCAGGGAGAATGAGATGCACACAAGTGCGCAAAGCAATGAGTGAGGGCGAGGCATACTCTGCACATGCATTCACACATATGTTTTTAGAATTAAAAACCAACAAACATATATTTTGAAAAGGCATCAGCCGCAGCGACGCTGTGCGCTGAGCGAGATGCGGCTTCATACTGAACGGTCGGCTTTCGAGGCCGGCGTTCGGCTGCCACTCTCAGCAGTCTTACTCTCTTTGGGCATAACAAAATGGTCGCAGTTACCCTTGGGGTTCTCTCGTTGCGATTTATCGTGTTTCGATTATTCGGCTGTTTGACGTATCTATGCATTGTATGGTTGTATGGTGAAGGGTATAATGTTGAAGTGCAAATGTATATAACAAGCCGAAGGATACATCTCCGACTCAATAAAGTATATATAATCTTGATCATCATCAATAGCCGAGTCGATCTATACATTTCCGGCTGTCTGCCTTTGTTAGTTTTTGTTAAGCGAAAGCTTTGCCCGTTTCTAAGCAATCGACAAAAATCGATGAGCAAATATCAAAAGTTTTAAGAGCTAGATTCACCAAACTTGACAATCTTGATATGTAGGTTAAGTTTATTTCATTTTATATTTTTCGCCACCCCGGTCTCCATCCGAAAGCTATAAATCAAATAAATAAATAAATTCGAAATACCGACCAATTTCAGCCACAATTTTAATTCAGAATATACGATACATAGTAGACCTACTGCTGAATTAATTAAGCAGCATTTTAATTGCGAAAGTATTGTATTTTATGCTATGTGTACGTGCCAATATTTTAATTGGTTTTTGTTATGGCTGTCGAGGAGAGGCGGTTGCAAGTAATGCAGTTAGGGGTTCGAGTCCATTTAAGGAATTTTTGATTATCTTTATTTGTATAACTGCTAAGGCAAACGAGCTCGTTGCAGAGATAGGGCGGTTGCCCTTCAGCTTTGGGAGCTGGTAGGTACCTACATGGACAACTGAACATCAGTTCACAGTTTTTAAATATAAATTATTTTTCGGACTCTTCTATTTTTCGAGGTTTTACTCATTCCTGGTTCATCTATGTCTAGCCGGCAAACCGATAAATAAAAAATATGAACGAAAACTCGAATTAAAACAAATGCTGCACAATGGAAAATAAGGATTTTGTGTGAAATCGAGCGGGAAGGATCTTAGAGCCGCACCTGTTGCTGCTACGCTGCTATCAAGCACAAGTCGGCAAAATTAAACGAGCAAGCGAAATTCCAAAATTTTAAGAATTCGAAGCAAAGAGACCTCTGAACTGTTCCCAGAGTGAACTCAATTCATCCCCTGCTGCGATGCCGTTTACTGATCTGCCAAAGATAAAAAGAAATTCAATGAATATTTTTGTTAAATAAATTCAAATTGAAGAAAATTGTAAATTATAACCTTTATCAAGCAGGACATAGGCTATGGTCCGGGTAGGTGGCTTAAAATATGCCGCATACAATCGATGTCCCGCCTTGTTCTATCAGTTCAATGCAAGGTCTTGTGACGATCGGTCGTTTATATATCTGCTCCCATGGGTGCATGTTATAGTGCGCCGGTTAGAAAAATTTTCTTATTAAAGTGAAAGAGACACTTACCTCGCCCGCCCCAGGGCACCTAAAACAAATCCCTTACATAGTGGGTCTCCAAACCACAAATGCTGCCTCTGGTAGCCCAAGTGCAGTGCTAGAGTTAACTATTAAAAAAACTATAAATGCAAGTCAACACGTGCCGGTGTTCTTGCGCGATTTAGTGAGAAAACTACATAAGCTTAGTTCTGATATCTCTCTTATCCGAGTACGTGAGAGCTTTAGAGCTTTCGCGAGCGAGCTTTTAATCCGCTCACTAATACGAGCATATTAGTGACCAATAGGAAGCTTGCCAGTGCTGAGCGATAATCTCGTGACTTGATCACCATAAATCACTCTTTGGGAACACTGAGTTTCCCAAAAATACTGGCTATTTTTGGAGTAAAGTTTAGTTGCTAATATGGATGATACACCCGCTCCCTCTCAGCCGAGAGTGCTTCGACCACATTTCGTGGAAATGATGAGAATTACTGGCGCTACACCTGCCGAAATTCGAGAATGATTTCCGCAAATACTGCTAGTACTTCAAACGCTACAATTAAGTGCAGAAGAAGTAATTTTGCTGCAACGACATGCACACTGACGTCGTCAATCTCCACCTACGCGTCAACCTACACTACCACATCCTCTTCAAGCAGAGGAGTATACACCGTCCCAAATATTAGCTATTCAAGTCATAGAGTATTAAACATATACAGAGCAAAAGTCACTCCAAGCTTTTATTACCGTTTTAAAACTGGCGCAAGGTGAATAAGGTTGGTCTGCAAACGCAAGATCAAACACAAAAAATAAAGCTCAATTACCATAGGAAGCAACAACAAATCATTTGTAAAACAACAACAGTGCGCACGAAACCCCATTTTTTTCGACGCCTGCATTGATCGCTGAAAAGTTGGTGCAAGATTTAAAGGACATAGGAAACTCAGTGCAAAGAAAAGGGACAAATAAGGCCACTGTGTTTGTTGCTGGTTTCTCTGTCGTTCCAACAAGGCAGCGCGTACAAAAAACAACAACCACACGATTTGGGTTCTAATGTTGTTGCTGCAGAGCCGAGTCTCGGCGCAAGTAGGTAGAAAATTGGAGTTCCAGCAGGCCATGCCATTCAAATCAAAGGGTTAAGCACACGGCGCACCAACATCATATACATTATGACGTCACATTTCATAGAATTTTATTTCTTGTGATGTGTAGGATATATTTCTTTTAAGTTAATTTAAGTAATATATTAATAGGGTCTTTTATAATAATGCATGTATTCAATAATGTATTACTTTATTGTACGCAACGGTCGCACACAAAAACCCTTATGCTGTGACGTCATGTGCGGAACAAAATATTGCAATCTTCTCAAATTCATATACTTTCCTTGGCTTGGCGGACACATACATGCATATTTTTTACCAATATGTGTGAGATGAGACACACATGCCAACAACTATTTGGCGCGTCGGGGCATTGATACCCTTATTTATAGAAATGGTATAGAATGTTTAAAGCAAACAATTATTATTGATTGTAATAATAAATACGCATGCACAATAAATACGAAATTATATTTTTCTCAGACATTAGATAAAAATGTGTATATAAGAAGGTTAGTGGTATTTGGTTACAAAACTTATGAATAGTTAAAATACCTTATTTTGAGAAAGAGTGCCTTGCTAGTCGAAAAATGAAAAATGATACAAATCTGCCTGGCTGCTTGCAAGTTGAAAGCGAATGGATAAGAAGAAGACATGACTTTGTGACTTTTCGAATTATAGGCATAGAAACCACAACAATAAGTTAGAAGAGTGTAGAAGCTTAGATCAAAGGCTGTAGCCTTAAAACAAAAAGGGATAGCAATGACAGAATTTGTGGTGTGGGAAATGTTCTGAAGTTGTCATTGAATTTTGGGCAACGGGAGAAGTAGCTGCAGATAGCCGGGTGTTGTTTTTGCAATTTGTGTTTGCCCCCTCGCAATCTCGCTTCACATTTTTTGAAGAAGAGCTTTTAATCCAAAAGCCTCCTCTGTATATTTATTTCTCTATGTACACCAGTATAGCTGCAAAGGAGCCAGCCTATAATATTCAGGAAAAAGGGAAGTCATCCCAGAAAGCACTCAGCTGGATGACGACCAAAATAAAACATAAGCTGCCTCTACGCTTGACAAAGGCAAACGGTAAAAAAGGGAAGTTAATTGCGTCTCAGATATTGGTCGTCACAATGAAAGACCAATTAATTCAAATAACCAATTTGCATTACTGGCAACAGAGAACAATGAACCTACAGAGGAAGTAGCCCATGCCGAGGAGCTGGCTGGGGAAATGGAAATTGATCGGGATGCCGAAAAAAAATCCAGAGTACCCAGATCGAGGAAGCCACCCCACATATTCATCGAAAATGTCAACAATGTGACCCAGGTGGAGACAGAACTTGATGTTGTCATTGGGTCAGACAATTATACCCTCCAAGTTGGATCACAAGGGAAAGTAAGAGTTCATGTTAAAAAACCCTTACTCTTACCCTAGCCACTTCACTTACCAACTGAAGGAAGACAATGCCTACAGGCTTATCATCCGAAATTTGGCCAGCACTACCCCTGAAGACTACATTAAGGAGGAGTTTAAAAGACATGGACACTATATCCTTCACATCCACAACCCCCGCCTCCGTAAAATCCGACACCTGGAAAATGGAGAAGCTGTTGAGGAACTGATCCAAAATAACTTCTTCTTCATCGATTTGGCTCACGAATCTAATAATAAGGAAGCACTGAAAATCAAGCAAATAGGGCGACAAAGAGTCTTGATGGAAATACATAACAAAAATTTGGTCACCATTCTTTGCCACAGATGCCAAGGTTTTGGACACACAAAAAATTATTGCATGTGGCCTCTTATAAATGTGGAAAGTGTGCTCAAAATCATCCGACAGCTCAATGCAAAGAAATTTTGGTTAAGAAACTCTGCTGTATCAACTGCGGTGGAAATCATGAGGCTTGGCATAAGGGATGCAATGTGTTCAAAGCTAGAACGCAAGAACGAAGGCGTAAAGTAAGCACTACTATAGGATTGAAAAGTAATGTCAGTAGCAAAAAAGACCGCCATCAATATATTCCAGTAGCATTAGTACGTGGAAATTTTTCGTATGCAGATACTCTGCGTACTGGGTTAGAAAATTTCAATAAAGGAACAACGACAAATAGGAACTCTGCCCCCAAGTATCAAGAAACCCCACCCCACATTAGTTCAAGGCTGGAGACGGCAATTGAGGCTCTCACGGTGAAAGTCGACACTTTGCAAGCTATGTTCAAGGAACTTCAGGAGACGAATCAGTTTCTTAAACAAATGTGTCTGGGTCTCTTGAACGCCAAAAAATGATGCACAGTTCTCTTAGCCTCGGTTTGTGGAATAGCTCTAGGCATGTGGATGAGTTTAAGCACTTCCTAACTGAACATCACATTGTTGTGATGCTTATCACAGAGACCTGGCTACAGGCAGGTGTATCCATCTTTATTCCAGGCTACAAAATCCACAAAGCGGATCATCCCTAGCAATAGAGCAAGAGGAGGAGCGGCGGTGCTTATTAAGCAGGAGATCGAATTTTCCCAAAATGAACCAGTAAGGAAGCTGAAATTGCAAATGGCCAGCATCCAGCTTGTAACTAGTAGGGGTGAGTTAACAGTCGCTTTGATATATCTCCCGCCGCAACTTTCGTGTTCAAAATTGGAGTTCCAGCGAATTTTCGGCAGTCTAGGAAGAATGCTCCTTATGGGAGGCGACTTTGACGCCAAAAAAACAGATGCTGGGGTTGCTTTAGAGCTGACGCAAGAGGCACCTGCTTACTAGACGCGGTGCAAAACACATCAGCTGGACAAGCCACTCATTTCCTGTATGCCCAAAGCTATACGCCGAAGAAGGAGGAGTCCGAACGCGGAGGAGATTGCGGAGGTCTCATCCAATCGATCACCCAGATCGATATATATGTATAGTCACCCCAACTTCGTTAATTTTATATTAGACTTAATAGTAGACTTAGTAGTATTGTAAATTTTCAAATAAATGTAATTTAAGTTGTTCTCATAATAACAGGAAAATTAAAATGAAGCTATAAGATAATTTAAAAAAAAAAAAAAAAAAAACAAAAAGCCTTGTTCTATCAACAATTGCTTGGCCATAGCAATCTCGCGATGCAATCCGCGAGATTTTGGGATGGCCTCAGAATTTACCTCATTACAGGCGCAAATGAGAGAAGACATACTCCAATTAATGAGGCAGCGTACCCAAGATGAGAGCTGACGCTGGAACATGACAGCGTGCGGAAGTGGCAGCTCACCGGATGCAACCTGCCCAGGTCCAAGAACACAAACATGAATCCTGTCTTAGTAGCAATGAGAGGCGACCTTCTGTTTATTTGGCCAGGGCGATCGAACATCGTTTGCTGGAAGCCGCTCAGCGGATCCAAGCAGATCCGGTGAACTGGAGAGATAGTTTTCCTCACGAGCTCATGAGGCCAAAAACCCTTCATTCGAGCCTCTGCCCATGAGCCAAAGACGGAAGTATTACATATTCGGTGATAAGAATTGCCAGTGTCAGAATTTATCTTACGTTTGGAATACGTGCAGCTGGCTTACCAGAGAGAAATGTTGCGCAATTTCCACGTCCTAGTTGAGGGTCAAGCAAAAGAGTGGTATTGAACGCACTTAGGTACATCCGGGATTCCAGATTGACCAAATCTGTAACAACTGTCAATGTCAGGGTTTAATTATAACGACAACAGCCGCAACGTTAAAGCCCGATTTCCACTCCAGTTTAAAGGGGAATCCTCCAAACCGGGGTGTGGTTTTACGGCAGCAACAAATTATAAAAAAATACCACGACAAAACAAAACAAACGATGATTTGATTGCTAACTGAAGATGGGCAGTGCAGTAGAAAGGTATCGATCGATTTAAATGTAGCTCAACAATTGGACCGACAAGTTCCAAAGCGTAATTCTGTGCATTTTTGGAAGGGAGAGCGGTTTTTTTATTAGAAGGAGCATAAAAAAAGAAAAAACCAGACCCAAATGTAAGCTGGCCGCACGCGGGTAGCCAGGCGAGGTTCGGGTCACCAGAAGAGCGGATTGGTCATCATCTCTGGGTGGCTTTAGGTTTTTCTGATATAAAATATTTTTTGTATAAAAATAATCAAGAGCAAGAGGCGCCGTCCTCACCGGCAGGGTACGCAACAGTTCCTCCCAAACTGTGTAGATACGCACAAAAATAATAAAAAGAAATAAAAGGCTCTACTCGGGGGTACCCGACTCGGGCATACCCTGCACCCTCTTCTAGGAACACCAAATGCAGATCATTGTACGAGCTCGTTTGCTTTCGCAGTAATAAAAATAATTTCAACAAATATTTCCTTCAATAGGAGTCCAACACGTAACAAACCGCACAATTTACAAAGGTCCCTACCCGATAGCCACACCAAAATTTCATATTCCAAAAAAAAAAGCCTTAAAACGTCAGCACAGAAAACAATATATTCGCATTTGTAAGGCTGTTTATATAATTCAATAAAGACGCGCATGAATGTGTGTGTATTTATATATAAATAAAGATAGATACATTCGTGCAATTTTCGCTAGCTGCCGCAAGCACATGTCAAAATAGGCACATACTATCTTTAATAACTTCTGTGTTTTTTAACCGATATTGATGAAAATTTCAACAGTAGATTTTCCTATACTTCAGATATTTTCATATTCTCAAAAGGACAACTGTCTTAAAATTGTGGCCTAATTTGGTGAGTATTTCCAATTAGTTTATTTATTTGATTCATAGCTATGGGTTGCGAATGCTATAAAATGAAAGGGACTTGATATATATATA
>NW_026996344.1:0-1654 GCF_035044405.1 Drosophila montana | reverse complement strand
CAGTTGCGAAAAAAGTAATAACAGCACCACAACACATTTTGTTCTTGATACAAAAAAATGAGTTTACTGTTGCGATTTTTATATTGTTCAGTACTCCCCATAATCAAAAACAGTGTTACCGATATTCAAATTACTGTCTAATTTAATTTTTTGGGATTTTGAAAAAAAAAGAAAAAAATGCCGAAAAAATATAGCACTATTAGCCGTTTGTTTAGTGAATCCGCTGTATTTCGCGGAATTGCCTTTGTAGAAAGCACATGTTTATTAGTTTTGGCTAAGATTTCATTGTTTCTATCATAAAAGTTAATAATAATCATTACAATGGGACGTAGAAAGCACTGCACTGCAGAGAAGCGCGATCTCATAAAAAAATTGATATTGGACGGAAAAACTTACAGAGAAGTCGGTCAATTTGTTGGATGCTCCAATCAAATAATTAAGAACGTCTTAAAATATGAAGAAAACGATAAAACACGCGGACGAAAACGATCTATGACCCCTCTTCTTGTCAAAAGACAGATTCGTCAAAGCAAAAAGGATCCCTTCAAGCTTGCTACCGAGCTTAAAAAAGAGCTTAAAATAAATGCGACGGACCAAACAGTTTCGCACATATCTTAGGCGGCATAACCTAAAAGCCTGCAGCCCAAGAAATGTACCACTTTTAAACGCGACACATATTACTAAGCCCAAGAAGTATGCCAGGAATCATGCAAATTGGACATCCCAACAATGGAGGAATATTCTATGGTCAGATGAGTCCAAAGTGGTTATGTTTGGTGGAAAAAGATCAGGATCATACGTTAGACGTCCAAGGAACACAGAATACGAACCCCAGTACACCACAAAATTCATTAAGCATGGAGGGTGTAGTGTAATGGTATGGGCCTGCGTCTCCTACTATGGAGTAGGTCCAATACATTGGATTAAAACCATCATGGATCAGCATGTGTGCGTGAATATCATGGAGACAGAAATACTACCCGTTGCAGAATACGAAATGCCGCTCGTTTGGGTCTTTCAACAGGACATTGACCACAAACACACCAGCAAGAAAGCACAGGAATGGTCCAGGGCAAACTCTGTGATCGTTTTGGAGGGGCCCTCTCAGTGGCTTGACCTGAATCCCATTGAAAATCTGTGGTCCGACGTGAAGAAGGCAGTTGCTGCTTCCATGCCAACCACCTAGTTGGTTCCATGCCAAGACGCTGCGCAGCTGTTATTGCCAATAAAGGACACTGTACTAAATATTAAATGATAAAAATAGATTCAGTATTAACAGTTCAAAATTGTTAACTAATACATTAGTTACTTATTGGTCATTTTTTAAATTTTAAATCCATTTTAGAAAAGTGGCGCTATTATTTTTTTCGCCTAATTTGATCAATTTCAGTAAAGTTCCTTATTTTTTTACTGCTGTATGTCGTACTAGTTGTCTGCAACTACATATTTCTAAACAGTTTTTTTTTCTTACTTCATCAACATTCGGAAAGACAGACGGACATCGCTAGATCGACTCGCCTATTGATGCTGATCAGAGCTGCCCCCGTTTGCCAGTTACTTATATTTGACCAAAAACATTATACTCACATAAATATAATATATTATTTTATTGTTTTGCTAATAACGGGTCCGCCAAATAACTTTTTTTTTTGAA
>NW_026996343.1:0-560 GCF_035044405.1 Drosophila montana | reverse complement strand
ATATAGGTGACAAGCTTCGTTAATTACATCCAAATATGTTTCTGTAATCCGTTAACCTAATTGTAAAACTAATTGTAAAACCACAATCGTCGCTAAGCTAAGTAATTATGTCACTCCGATAAAAGTTGCTAACATAGAGTAACAGGATACCAGATTTCTTAATAAACAAAATATAAAAAAAAATCTCTTGGCAAATACACCGTCCTGCAGACATCTATTGTATGTCTCGGCGAAGGCTTACTTTGGCGCCTTGTTTGGCACCCCATCTGGTCCTGGAGCCTTCTTGTCGTCTAGCTTCTTGCTTGCCACTACCAGTTCGTCTGCCGACACCTGCTGCACAAGTTCCATGCTGTGTAAGCAGTTGATGGCCTCCAATCTTGGGTGATGGGGGAACAGTGCCTCAACTATAGTGGCAAGTGCGATAGGACAGGTCACACGGGCTGTTCCCTGGCTGTCCCTGGCTTATCCCGTTTCGGTAGGAGGATTAATTTCTGTCGCTTCCATCTCGTGGCAAATACACCGTCCTGCAGACATCTATTGTATGTCTCGGCGAAGGCTTA
>NW_026996342.1:0-51308 GCF_035044405.1 Drosophila montana | reverse complement strand
CCTCTCTGGTGCGAGAGCTGGTCCCTTCGTTGCCGGAGCCGTTTATTTTGATTTTAATTTGTTCGTCTCTCGTCGCACTTAAGTTTTAAGTCTCTTTTAATTTTATATATTTGGTGACTCGAATGGTTTAATTTACGTTTATTTATTAAATTGCAAAAAAAAACAAACCCAAAAATTTTATTAGTTTGTTAAGTTTTTTTGTTGGTACGCGCCGGCTGAACTTGCCAGATGGAAAAACTCGAATACTCAGAGCCGACATGCAAAACTAGAACTTTACGCTCGCTTCGAGCTGGCACGCCCGCCGTTGACCGCTGATCAAATCGAACTCCTGGCTGTACATTTGGGCAGCAACATCGGTGCCGAATTTCGGCACACGCATACATTTGCGAGGCGGGCACCGTTGCTGCCCATCTGCACAGCTGCATTTTTTTGGGTCAACGCCCCAAATGAAGGCCAAGGGCATATCCAAGGTCATGGGATCCACTCTCCTCATAGTCTCTTTAAGAGCGAACCGGGCGCCAATAGCAATCGTCGCTTTTGGCGCCGTGGATCGCAAGCCTGGCGTTGCCAACCTTCAATAAATTGGGATCCGCCGTGGGCCCAGCTTCACCCCCCATACACTGACCATATGACAAAAAGATATCGGCGTGGCCGATAATATCGCACGCAACCAACTAAGTAAACCCTCGATGCTGCCGATAACGTCAAATGCAGCAGTTTTTATTGGTAACAAGTGTAATACCGTTGCCTAAGAGGACTTTGAGTTTGGTAAACTTAGGTGCTAATTTATTTCTTTTATTCTCTTTTCTAAAGATGGTGTCTTATGTTTCTAATGTCTCTGGGTCTTGTCTCTCGTCGTTCGATTTTTTAATTCTGGTTTGCATTTTCTTTTCTATTTTGTCTTTTATTTGTGGGTATAATATTGTTTGAAAGTCATTTAGTTTTTGTAGATAGTCGTGTTCGTTATTGAATGTCACATCTCTATCGAAGAAATGTGGTCTTCCATAGAAAACCTCATACGGTGTATAGTTAGTAGTGGAGTGAATAGCGTTATTATAAGTATTGAATGTCTCTGTCAGGATATCGTTATGATCGCGATCCAACTTTTCTTCTTTTCTTTTATTATTTATAATACGGTAAATTTCCGTTAGGGATGAATGCAATCTCTCTATTGGAGAATCGCTCGAAGATTGTTGAAAAGAAGAGACGTGTAGTTGACTGTTGTATTGCTTGCAGAAGTCTTTTAAAATTTTTCCTGAAAATTCCGCACCCTGATCACATATCATTTTCTCCGGAATGCCGAAAGAGGCGAAAAACTTCTCATAGATTTCCCAATATTTAAGCTGTCCTGGTGTATCCGGTCGCAAACTTTGAAAATTTATCGATAATCGTTAGAATGGTGTTGTCATTGATCTCTATATATAAAACTGTTTGTCCTGACTGACTGACTGACTGATTGGTGATCACCGCACAGCCTAAACCGTAAGAGCTAGGAAGCTGAAATTTTCACTGTAGTTACCTTATGTGATGTAGGTGCACGTTAAGACGGGGTTTCGGGAAATTCCAATCGCAAGTATGGAAAAATCGAGAAAAAGGTTTGTATGTAACTTTTTTGTTTACCATCCGATCGGCCTCAAACTTATTTTAAACGATCCTTGTTCAAATTCATTTGAGGGGTTTTTCACACTTTTAGGAAAATCCATTCCTCCTTGATGGAAATGGAGGTCAAAGATTTGGTGGGTGACGTTTCGCGCTCAAATTCATTTCCAGAGATCTATATGAAAAATCATTTGAGACGTGTTGCACACTTTTCGCAGAATTCAAACTTCTTCGGGGGGAATGCGATTTACAGATTTTTTGGGCGAAGTTTTAAGTTGTGTCCGATTTGCTTCAAACTTATTTTCAAAGCTCTACATAAGAACTTAATAAATACGTATATCAGCGATTTGGGAATTTCCACCCGCAACAGTGGTAAATTGGCGGAAAACGGTTATATGAAAGTTTTTTGTTTACCATTCGATCGGCCCCAAGCTTATTTTCAAAGATCTATGTTCAAATTCATTTGAGGGGTGTTTCACACTTTTTGAAAAGTCCATTCCTCCTTGGTGGAAATGGGGGTCGAAGATTTGGTGGATAACGTTTTGTGTTCAAATTTATTTCCAAAGATCTATAAGAAAAATCATTTGAGACGTGTTTCACATTTTTCGCACTCTAAACTCCTTCGGTGGAAAATGCATTTTAATCAGTTTCAAAGCTTTTTGATACATTGATTTTATAACATACTTGCCGCGGGCGAGGCCGGGTTATAACCGCTAGTAGTATATAAATCTATGTGTATGATTTGCATTGGTCTTGCTGGGGTTTCGGTTTCTTGGTAAATTAGCTTTTGCGGCTGTCTATTATATTTTAGTGTTTGACATATATCGCAATCATTGATAATGGCGGCCACTTGTTGCGGAACTGCTTGTTTCTCAGTGGGCCGCGCCGGCTGGCTCATCGGTTTCTCTGGGTGTAGTCCCATCCCTGGCCCGCAGTACGCACAATCGATATCAACAAAACTACAACGTCTGTAGCGAAACATACCTATACAACACTAAATGAACCACATAATCGATAAGAACAAACAATCGGAACTTCTAACAAATGAACAACACTAACAGCTGTAACAACAAGCTGTAACACCCCTACAATTACCTTCACTCGTCTCCCTCGTTTTGGCCACTTGTCGGCCTATATCAGCCCGTGTCGTTAACAATTAATGTTTCTTATTTCTATCTATTTATCAAGGTATCTCCATTTGGTTATTTATTCTACGAAAGCTGACATTGTCTTCGGTTCGTCAACCGGTGCGTATTATTGTTTTTCTTTGCCTTATAATTATCACAATTATGTATTAATTTCTAAAATTTCATTTATCTTACAGACTTTAAAAACTTTACTTTAAAAACATTAAATGGAACAGGCGACGAAAACTGCAAAGTTATTTCCCGTCGCCGCAAAAAAAGAAAACAAGAGGGCAATCATGAGGCAATCGTGGCACGTATGTCACGATAATCAGTCGTGCAACAGGTAGGTGATATATATATGTATTAAATCGCTTAATTCTACCTTACCCTACCTAAAGAGCTCTTTGGGGGGTGGTAAGGGGCGATAGAAAGGGGTAATTCAAATTAGGTATGTGTGTGGGTGTTGTTCGCGCAAGTCCTAAATTTTAAACTTTTATATTTTATAGGCGCATACGCATAACCTTTGGAGTTTCCCCTCACTGTTCGCACTCTAAAGTGAAGCTTGGCGTAAGTGCCGATGTATATATATATATAATTTACAAACAAAAAAAAAACTAAATTTAACAACGACAAAAAAATCTGCTCTCTTTCAGGGAGCACAATCTGGAGTCTATGTCTGACTCTGCCAATGACTCGAACGAAGAGGGGCGAAATGGAACAGAGTCACTCGTAGGATGTGTGGCCGACACTTCGCTGTGGGAGCCCGGTCGTTGGTGGCTCGTCTCGCCGTCTTAGGGTTGCGCCGAGGTACGTATGACGCGGATAATTCTGACATGCACCGCGGATATGGCTGACGTGCGCCGCTGAGCCAAATCCTGGCCTTTTGGGGTGACCTGCTGATCACTCTGGTCCGAGAACTGGTCCCTTCGTCGTCGGAACTGGGAGTCGTTTTTATTTATTAAGTGTCTCAGGGTTTTTACGAGTTCATCACGTGTCGCACTTAAGTTGTAAGTCTTTCTAATTTTTTTGTGTGTATGGTGACCCAAATGGTTGAATCTACGTTTATTTATTAAATTGAAAACACAAAACAAAGATTTTACTTGTTTGTTAAATTTTTTTGTTTGTACGCGCCGGCTGAACTTGCCGGATGGAAAAACTCGAATATTCAGAGCCGACATGCAAAACTGGAACTTTACGCTCGCTTCGAGCTGGCACGGCCGCCGTTGACCGCTGATCAATTCGAACTCCCGGCTGTACATTTGGGCAGCAACATCGGTGCCGAATTTCGGCACCGTTACTGTCCATCTGAACAGCTGCATTTTTTTTGGGTCAACGGCCCAAATGAAGGCCAAGGGTATATCCAAGGGCATGCGATCCACTCTCCTTGTAATCTCTTTAAGAGCGAATCGGGCGGCTAATAGCAATCGCCCCTTTTGGCACCGTGGATCGAAGGCCTGGCGTTGCCACCCTTCAATAAATTTCACCCCCGATACTCTGACCACAAAACGATATCGGAGTGACCGATAATATCGCACGCAACCAAATAAGCAAACCCTCGATGCTGCCGATAACGGCAAATGCAACACACTTTACTTTTTAATAGGGGTGAGTAAAATTTTCTCTTTAGCTGGGCTACTGTTTCAGCTATACCCTTGTGGCTGCTATCCCTGTGGTATTTCTGGACTTCTTGTTCTAATTTACTTGAGTCTGTCATGTCTTCTAACATTATTGTACATCTGATAATTTTGTATAAGTTTGTGGGTAATAAGATTCCTTTGGGAGTTTCTTCTATATCGAAATGGGTCTTTAAGATTGTTCTTATAATTTTGTTTTTAAATGGGATTGTTTGGGAGGTGTCGTTTACTAGGAATACTAGTTGAAAGTTATATTCGTTGCTTCGTTTGCTTGATTGTTACCGTTTACGTCTACTGTGACGCGGCTAACTGCGTCTGCTACGACATTTTGGGAACCTTTTTTATAAGAAAACTCATAATCATATTCGAGTAGTTGTAACTTCTAACGAACCAATTTTGAATTTGGTTCTTTGAAATTCATAAGCCACGTGAGTGGTCTATGATCTGTGACAAATTAGAATCGTAGTCCAAACAAATAGGGACGAAAATATTTGGTTGCCCAAATTTTTGCAAGCATTTCCTTTTCTGCTGTTGAATAATTTAATTCGGTATCTGTTAATGTTCGGCTAGCGAAAGATATCGGATTTTCATTGTTAGGCGTCCCTTGGGAAAGTACTGCCCCTATAGCGACATTACTAGCGTCAGTAGTAAGAGTGAATGTTTTAGTAGAGTCCGGATATTCTAAGAGTGGATCGTTGCAAAGAAGGTTTTTACAAGTTTCAAATGCAGATACGAATTCTTCGCTAATAATTACCGTTTTTCCCCTTTCAACTGTTGTGTCAGTGGTTTTGTAATTTTTGCGAAGTCCCTAATGAATTTTCGGTAGTACCCCAATAATCCTAGTTGAGTTTGTCAAATACTGCTTTTAAGTCTCTAATCTGTTCTTGTAGGGATGCCGAAAATATGATTATGTCGTCCAAATATATTAAACAACATTTTCCATTCAAATCGGCTAATACGTTGTCCATTACTCTTTGAAATGTGGCTGGGGCGTTAGTAACCCCGAATGGCATTCGAACAAATTCAAAGTGACCGCCTTCCGCAGAAAAGGATGTTTTATCAATATCTTTTGGATGCATCTCAATTTGATGGTATCCGCTAGCTAAGTCTAGGGCAGTGAAATACTTTGCCCTGCCTATTTTGTCTAGGATTTCGTTTATATTCGGCATCGGGTATTTGTCCTTAACTGTTTTTTCGTTTAATTTCCGGTAGTCTATTACTAGTCTCTATTTCTTTTCATTAGAAGCATCGATCTTTTTTGATACCAAAAAGGTTTTAGCGCTCCATGGAGAATAGCTGTGTCTAATGAGTTTCATATTTGTTCTTGAATTTGCTGTCGTTCTTTTACACTATACCGAAATGGTTTGGTATAGCTTGGTATTTCGTCCGTTGTATTGACTCTATGTTTCACTAGGTTAGTGAAGGTAAGGGGTCTCCTTCTTGGTTTGGAGATTTTTAAGTTCTCTTTTCTATTCGCTGTTTAAGTGGTCAGTACGTATACTAGAATTGAAATCATTATTGGGTATTAATATGAGATTAACTTCCAAATAGTCTTGTTTCCTATAGACAAAAGTTCTGAGTCTCGTTCGAAAGGTTATTAACTTCCATGTAACTCAAGTTATTGTTGTTTAATGGTAGTTGGTAGTTGGTTCGCACCAGAAGGTGCCGTTTTGAAAATAATATTATTAACGGGTAGTTGTATTACTTTCTTTGATTCTTCTTCTATAGTATGTAAGCTTGACACTATTTTATCTTCGAGTTTGATCTCGATGTTGAAGGTTTTTAATAAATAAGGGGTGTCATTAGCAAATTCTTTGAAAAGTGGGAGGATCGTTTTGTTGTATAGTTGGTGTACTTTTAGTGCGGTTTCAATCGATATTGGCGATTAAAGTTTTGTTTGATTTGCTTGTGTTACGAGTTTAGGACTAATGAACGAAAAGGTTGCACCAATGTCAATTAAAAACGGCTACCAGAATCTAGGTGCAATAGGATGTATGGTAATGGTGACCCTGCATTTTTTTTTTTGATTAAGTAACCTGTTTGCTCGTCGAGGTTCTTTGTTGAAAATTCGCGTCCTCGTTATAATTGTGTAGTTGAGCATGTTCTTGCTCGACATTATGCATAGAGCCTTTAGACTGTGAATTTCCTAGGTATCTGTTCGATTGCTTACATTGTTGATCGGAACTGTTTTCTTTAGGCATGATCGCCGGAGTGCTTTATGTCTTCTTTGATTAGAATTGTCTCTATCATAATTTCCGTTATGACTGCGTTTGTCATAGCGTCTTTCGTTATTATTCTGGGTTCTGTTTTTACTGTCGATTCGCTCGGACCTGTTGTCCCGTGGTCTATATTCTCGATTTTGGTCTTGTTTTTTCCTATTTTCCTGGGTGAAATATATTTCTCTTTCTTTTAGCGCCCATTCTAGGGCCTCCCGAAGGTTGGTCGGCCTCATGGACTGTGGCTCCTAATTGGCCTCTAATTTCTGATAGGAACGAATTCAGACATATGTGTGCAAATAATGTTTATATTGGTTTTGATCTATAAGGGTTCAGATTCTTTGTTTTGGTTAATCTGAGCATGGCAAGTTTGATTTCATTAACTTTATCATATAAAACGCGTGGGGACGATCCCCCTTGAACTAAATTATGTTAAAAGTGCATCTTTAATCTCATCCCAATTGAGGCTAGCTCCGGCTTCTATGATAGCCTCTTTGGCTTTGCCCTCAATCTTGTTCCTAATTGCTCTTAAGAGTATCAGCCCATAAGGGGTCTGATCAGTTCCTCTAATAAGTAGAAGAATTTCTTCCACATTATTAAGGAACTCGCTTAGTGTTTTAGGGTTACCGTCGTACGGTGGTAGAAATCGGATTGAGTCTGGTATCTTTAAAGCTGTAATCACGTCCATTTGGTTTCTTAATGCCTCTCCTTGATTAGGAGGAGGCGAACTTGATATTGACGTCATGGGAGTGTTATCGTCCGCTCTAACAAGTCTAACGTCCGAAAGGCTAGAACTGATATTTTGCTTATTTCTGGTATTTGGGATGAGTCTTTTCATTCTCCCGATATTCGACATTTAGTAGCTTCTGTCTGAACTTTGGTTAATTGTTATTTTTTGTTACCTTTTCAAATTCTGACTTAATTTGATAATATTTAATCTAATTTCAAGTGCTTGTGTTTAAGACTTATGTATCTAGGGTGTACAATGTGTGTGTGTGTTTTCTTTTTTTTTGATAAAGTTACTTAGTTTTCCAATAGATTGTGTAATATATATATATAAAAGCTTGCGAAAGGTGAAGGTCTTCGTGGTGGAACGTGTGTTTTATCTGTAGATTGGATTTGGTTAGTAATGTATTCGTAATTTATTTTATTTTATTTTATAAATGTGTATTGTGCCATGGTAAAACAAATAGTTGCATAATTTGTGTTTTTGTAAAATTTTATAATCATAAGTGATGTTCGAACGATGATGTTATTCTCGTCGGTAAGTCGCACTGAAATACCGATTCGAACATAGAAGTCGCAACTCGTTGTCGCTTACGGGGGGTGGTTTGGTGTACAAATCGCCTTGAAATATAGCACCACTTGCCGTTTATTCGAACTTGTTGTGTCTTATCAGCGACATGTTCGATGGGTTTCATATTATGTTGCTGCCTTTGGTCTATAAGTCGCCCTGAAATATGGCCACGGCTGCAACTTCTTCAAACTTGTTGTGTCGACTTGCTTGAGGGTTCGGTTAGATTTGCCGCCTTTGGATATTTAAGTCGCACTGAACATATCCAATTGCAGCTGTTGTTGAACCATTTGTACGAGGGAAGTTTTGTTTGTTTTGAAACATATCCTTGCTCTGAACATTGTAAGTCGCCCTGAAATACAAGTTCAACTGCAACAGTTTCGACTTCACTATTCGTACCACGTTGTATATTTCACTTTGTTATTTATTTGCAGCTGTTAATCTTTGCGCTAATTTTACGAGGGAGGTTTTAAATATATTATGAAACATATTGTTGCGTTGAAGTTCGTAAGTCGCCCTGAAGTACGAGCTCACTGCAACAGTTTCAGTGCAATTCACTTCATTTATCTATATAAGTTGTTGTTTAATATTGCTGCGATTTTAATTTCTTTTTGTTTTTATTTTGGAAAAATTTGTATTTTTTAACCACCTTCGTTTCACCATAGCACCTTATTATTATTATTTTTTTTCTTTTTTTTTACACATTTGTTTTAACTTACAAGATAATGATACAAAGGAGCTTCATGATCCGTGATCCGACTGCGCCAGTTACCGAAGGTGAGCCTTGCCAAGAGTTAAAGGTTCCTCCAGCTTAATATAAATATTGATTTAATAAGACGAATAAAGGCAGCAAGTCCAGTGTTAAAGGTTCCTCTAGTTCAATATTAGTATTAATTTAATGAGACAAATAAAGACTGCAACTGCTTTGTGTGGAAGTTCGAACTTAACTGAATTCTTTATTAAGAGAAGTATGTATATTTCTTAATCTCTACAAGCTGGTGGTGTCCCATTTCTATATATGTGTCGCAGCATCAACATCCTGTCTATTGCTGATGTTGCGTTTTTTGTTGATGTAACAACATAGTGCTACAATGTTGTGTGAACACTTTTATTAAAATACAGTGTGTCTTTGCTGGAGTCGCCCACACAGAGGAGAATTTATGTTGGGTGCCATCTCGAGAGGGGCTGAGATGGTAACTCGGGCGTGCCGTGCCCGAAACCAAAATTAAAACACCGTCCTACATTCAGAACATCAAACTTTAATTGCCAATGTACTGAATTATAAAGTTAAATTAATTATTTAAATAGCTGCCTATAATGCCTGGTTGTGAAATAAATCGTATATGATGTTTATATCAAAAGCAATAAAATAAAATAGCGCCGGCTTAGCCCACCCAAGGTATTTCCCGTGCTAGAGACCCTATGCGCGACCAGGCCTACGGCGCAGCAAGCAAGACGAAGAAGGGTCCAACAGGGGAGAAGCTAGTACCGAGTGAGTCCCTTCTGAGATCGTTTTCCCATCCCAGACTTCAAGGTAGCGTTCCTAGTATGCCGTCCGTCAGTTTAACTGACGAACTGAGCATTTGATGATTGCTTAAATGTTGTCCACTTTCCAGATTATGCGTAGACAAGTTAGCCGTGTTAGGATTTGACTTCTCTCCCCCAAAGTATATGAAATTGAATTAAAAGCATCAAAAAAATATTTTTGTGAGTTAGCTTTGAGGCCGCTGTTTATTTATTGCCTTATTTAATATTGTAGGTAAAATTTTGTTGTCGGTGGGAATTGGACGTTATTTATTTTATTATTATTAAATATTAGTAAGATTTGTTGGTGGATATTTATTTATTTATTTATTAAATAGCAGATATTTGTAAAGTTTTTTTCGGTCTAGTATTACGGTAAGAAGAGATAAAGTTGTCGTAAGAGATTAGTATGTCTGAGGGACAGGTGTCTGGCTGGGTTTCTGACGCTGACGGACCGCCGGCACTGCCGCGTCCGGCAGGATGTTTATTGAGAACGCCAATGAATTTCCGGAGATTTCCTGAGAGACAGATCCCGGCGGGGGGTCATGTGGTAGAAGGAATTGGCGCGAGAAGATAGACCTCCACGGAACGGAGGGACACCGTACTCACATCAGCAGCGAATGCGTCAATAGCCTAAGCCCACCAGACATATCTGCATGCCCTGCCATCTGGCATCAGCGAGTCCATCCGCGAGAAGATGCGAACAGGTTTCATGAAGATGATGAAGGGTATCATTGATGTGCTAGGGCCGCCAGGGAGCCACGCCGGAGAGCCTTACTTTGCGCCGATGCCACCGAGACCCATAGTGCCGGGACCGCGAACAGGCGCCATCCCAAAAGAGCAAGACGGGATCCAGCGCGACGCATTTCCACCACCGGTGTTACCGAAGCCCCAGAGACAAGACACGCGAGGAGCGGAGTACTCAACCAGCAGCCCAGTATTCGTTGCAGATTCTCAAGCGAGAAACTGGCGTAATCCGAGTAATCGCCACTTCCGAGTAGACGACTGGAGAGCGGATGACTTTCAGCCGTATGCCAACGTACCAGAACCGGCTTAGCTTGAGCTGTGGAACGTCAAGATCGATGGCGAGGACCCAAGAATTCTGTCGAGGACTTCGGGTTCCGGCTGGAGTTTCTGCAGAGACAATATCAATGCCCGTGGAAGGAGTTCCTGCGCGGCATATATGCTTCCACACAAAGCAGTTCCAGTCTTTATTTGTTTCATTAAATTAATACTAATATTGAACTAGAGGAACCTTTAACACTGGACTTGCTGCCTTTATTCGTCTTATTAAATCAATATTTATATTAAGCTGGAGGAACCTTTAACTCTTGGCAAGGCTCACCTTCGGTAACTGGCGCAGTCGGATCACGGATCATGAAGCTCCTTTGTATCATTATCTTGTAAGTTAAAACAAATGTGTAAAAAAAAAGAAAAAAAATAATAATAATAAGGTGCTATGGTGAAACGAAGGTGGTTAAAAAATACAAATTTTTCCAAAATAAAAACAAAAAGAAATTAAAATCGCAGCAATATTAAACAACAACTTATATAGATAAATGAAGTGAATTGCACTGAAACTGTTGCAGTGAGCTCGTACTTCAGGGCGACTTACGAACTTCAACGCAACAATATGTTTCATAATATATTTAAAACCTCCCTCGTAAAATTAGCGCAAAGATTAACAGCTGCAAATAAATAACAAAGTGAAATATACAACGTGGTACGAATAGTGAAGTCGAAACTGTTGCAGTTGAACTTGTATTTCAGGGCGACTTACAATGTTCAGAGCAACGATATGTTTCAAAACAAACAAAACTTCCCTCGTACAAATGGTTCAACAACAGCTGCATTTGGATATGTTCAGTGCAACTTAAATATGCCAAGGCGGCAAATCTGAGTTCCTGCGCGGTTTTCAATTGCTCCTGACCGGCCGTGCCCGCGAGTGGTGTTGGATGCACGTGCGGCATTCTAGGGTGGACAGCTGGGTGCAACTGCGACATGCCCTCTTGGACAGGTTTCGGAGCTATCGGACGGAGCAGAAGGCGAAAGCAACGGACCAGCAAAGGGGTGGATGATTACATCCACCACATGCGTCAGCTCGCCGAGCGATTCCAAAAGCCGCTGAGAGACCGCGAACTGGTGAAAATTGTAAAGTGTGGTTTGAAGGAGAGTCTGGCAAAATATATCTATGCTATAGATGTACTCACCGTAGATGAACTGTGCCAAGAGTGCATAGAAGTGGAGAGGCACATTGGCCGCAGAAGCCGGACTAGGTACGTGCAATCGTCGCGTTACTCGCAAGGAACAAAGCTGACATTGTATGAGGTTGAAGTACCACTTGTAGCGTGTGCGTACTGAGGAGATAGATTTTATCTCGCCTACTTGTGCATAGCGGAATCAGAAGTCGTGCACTTCTAGCCTTCTTCTTTAGACTTAGCTCGTCGGATGGGGTATGGGTTCTTTCTTCATCCTGCTATGCTACACACTAGCACAATGATAAGTGCACTTTCACAAAGATAAAACTACAAGTTCAAAAATGTCGAAATTGGGAACGGTAACCGGTATTATGTCAGTCGTTGGCGGCTCAGACGTTTGATTTGGTTGTGGGGTAACAAGGATGTTAATTTACCCCACGGTCTGTACCCACCCTACCTTGGTGGCACGGCGAATGTCACGGCCACCCCTCGTTCGGACCTCTTGTTGGTTAATTTACTGGTTTGCACATTTTTAATTTCTTAAGGTACTGGCGACGAACCACGAAAGTTTTTAGTTAAACATATTAATTTCGATTTCCATATTATTTATTGCCTATTTGTTTCGTATAGGACATGTTTATGTGGAAAGCACTAACGATCAGTCAAAACTGTATCATGGCTACAAGATAAACTATATAACTGATTATAACTCTATGAGATAATTAAAAAACCAGAAATCATACTGCCTGGCAACTGATAATGGGCTTTGGAGACGGTACATTCAAATTACATGAGATTCCTATATCGGGTAGTGCTGAAGGCTCGCCGATTTACAATTATCATTTTATACTTCAAACTCTTCTGCTGGCTTATGTGGCCATTGCATACTCACAAATTGAAACAAATAAATCCATCGATGCGTACGTTGGGCCCATCGTTAGCATTGTGGTAATATCTGCGGAGCAATTTACATTAGTTAATCTATTTACAAATAATTTGCGATATACCGTACACTCGTCGCCTAATTCTCATGGCACATAGATTTCAGTTTACTTTAAGTTTAACATTCTTACGTTAGCAACATATTTTTAAAGGTTATGTTTCAAAATTACAAAATAGCTTGGCTCTATTGTCTTGCCAAAGAAAGGAAGTTTCTAAGACAGTCGCTTTTATACTATTATAATTTCATTTAAGCAAAGCGAAAATGGTTTTAAAATACTAATTCATGAGCATTTAGATCGAAGCGTGTACACAAAAGAAATCCAACCGAACACGTTTACGCTCACACAAAGTGCGAACTCCTTGAGGCTATTCCCTTGGCAATTTGTATTTGATCTTGGTATGCGGACACCTAATCGGTTCAATTCCTTGCCAGCGACACTCCGTTCATCGGGCTGGAACGGTAAGTTCGACCAGGAGGTAGCTTGGTCACAAATGGATAAGTGCGGGGTGCAGGCTCAGCCGCAATGTACTGGTGTTGCCGCTGTCTTTGTTTGTAGCGATCCCACAGAAATCTTAAGTCCTGACTTCTCCACTCCCGTAGGGCTGTCGCTCCCTTGGGCGGACGTATGCTTTCAAAATTTCCAAGTTGGCTATGACCGACCAGCCGCGCTGAATTTGTATGTGTATATATATAAGAATACACGAAGGCGTGGTTGCGCAATGGCTGGCCGGTAGCTAAATAAGATTGTACCCACTGAATAGGGGTTTATTAAGAATAACGCACTCAATTAATTTATAACGAATATCACCTGATGGCGGAAAACTTCTGAGCGTGGAATTATGAACACTGGAGACTTGAAATTCGTTGGGCTCAATATGCCCTGAATAAGCCGAAGCTGTGTACAGCCTCTGCACTTTTAATTAGTAAAACTTATGCGCACTCCAAATATGCGTCTTGCTTGTTCTGCTGTCAAATTAAAAAGAATGCAGCGTGGCAATCGGACCTTCTGTCTAACTTCAATTTCAGCAAGAACACACCTACAAATACAATTGTATTTTACCACATCTAAATTATAACGGTGATATGGCCTGATCTATCGAGCATTCCTTCATTCTCGCGTGAGTGCGAGCGAGGCAACGCACCGTCGCTGAGATAGCGCATTTTGCAGCATCATGTAAAAGCAAAAAGCGATTACCATGGGATGAATGCATACATTTCTGGTGACTTTTCTGACTCTTAACGGGTGCTGGTACAATGGGACGAGTTAATGAATATTGTGCCAGCTGGTCCCTACAACGCAGTTACGTCGGCTAAGATTTTCTTTAGAGGACGTTAACTGAAAAAAGAGCAGCTGGTAATCCAGACTCAAGTTTGTATATCCTTAAGATGATATACGCCCACAATTTTTCCTGACTCATTTCCTAATTCATAATAAGACTGACCAAGCTTTCGAACAACTGTGGCTCTATTAAATACAGGTGCTAATTTACTATTGAATTTCTTTTTGGCATCGCTCTGGGCAAAATTCCTCGCGTATACACTATCTCCAACCCTAAGTTCTTTAACGCGACTCCGCAAGTTATATTTGCGAGCATTTGTATCATGGGTTTCGGCTATCTTCGATTTCGCTGCTCTACGCGCTAGCTGCATCAAATCAGTCCGATTTAAAATGGTATCGTCGCTCACCAGATTCAGTTTACGCAAAAGTGCGTAGTCGCGACCGTCTAGGATCATATTCTGGCCGAAGCATAAGAAGTATGGCGAGTAACCAGTGCTACGGTGAATGGATGCTCTTAAGGAACCGCTTATCTCATCAAGATGTAGGTCCCAATTTGAATGATCCGTACCTATGTACGCTCGAATGGCTGCCAAAACCGACCGATTAAGACGCTCACTTGCGTTGGCTTGTGGCGAATGTATAGCCGTACAAAGTTGCGAGACACCAAACCGAGTCAAGAATGCCTTAAAATATCCGGACTTAAACTGCGATCCGTTATCCGTCAGCACAGTTTCAGGAACTCCGAAAGTGTAAAATATAAACTGTTCCAAATATGTACAAATCTGAGGAGCAATAAACTTTTTCAAAGGGTGCAAAAAGTGAAATTTAGTGTTGTGATCAACCACAATCAGGAGCCCAATATTTCCATTCTTGGAGCGAGGGTATGGCCCCAATAAATCTATATACAGCTTCTGAAAGGGTCTCTCAGACGACATCGGTTTACCCATAGGCGGTCTCAAAACACTATTTGGGTTTTTAGTAGAACGACAAACTGAACATTTTGACACATAGCTTCTGATTTGCGAAACCATTCCAGGCCAAAAGAGAAATCGTTTGAGACATTCAATCATTTTACCAGTTCCGCGGTGTGCCGCATCTGGAGGATCATGTGCACGCTGTAAAACGTCAGCCACTAGTCCAGAGGGTATCCAAAGTTTCCATGAGCCCGATTCTTGAGCTTCATCTCCTTTCGCATGTTCCAGTCGTTTATATACGAACTTCTCTACTATTTTTAGATCTGGTAACCTCGATTGATTTTGCTCGATTTGTTCTATCAATTTAATGTACTCCTGCGATTTGAATTCAACAGACGATAAATCTACGATCGGACCAAGATCTGAAAGCTCATCGACCGCATCTTCATCGCGTCTCGACAAGGTGTCGGCGACGATGTTTTGCGAGCCCTTGCGATGTTTAATCAAAAATGAAAATCCTTGCAGACGAATGGACCATCGCGCTAGACGGCCAGAAAGATCTTTCTGTCTCATTAACCATAACAACGATGCATGATCAGTAATGACCGTAAAGTCTTGTCCTTCTATGTACGCTCTAAACTTTTGGATGCCTTTAATCACCGCCAAGCACTCTAGTTCTGTCACTGTATAGTTTCGCTGCGCTTTCGACAACTTCACCGACATATATGCTATGGGCATCTCCGTGCCATCATCGCTTTCTTGAGCTAAAACGCAACCAAGCCCATGTAGACTTGCATCACATATCAACAAAAATGGCTTGGAGAAGTTCGGCGAACTTAAGACAGGAGCCGAGGTTAACTTTGCCTTAAGGTGGTCAAATGCGTGCTGAGCTGAACTATTCCAAACGAAAGGCTTGCTTTTTCTCAATAAATCAGTTAGCGGCTCGCTAACACTAGCATAGTTCTCTACGAATCGTCGGTACCATCCCGAAAGTCCTAAAAATCTTCGCAGCTGTTTTACTGTCGAGGGAACTGGAAAGCTCTGAATAGCGCTGACCTTATCAGGATCAGTACGCAACTTTCCATAGCCGATAATGAACCCCAGATACTTAATCTCTTTCATGCAAAATTTTGATTTAGCAATGTTGATGGTCAAGTTCGATTTTCTGAAACACAGAGCCACTTCGGTTAGGAGACTAATGTGAGACTCGAAATCATCAGAAAGGAGAAGCAGATCGTCTAAGTAGACGAAAACTCTTGTTCGAAGGTGAGGCGGAATGACACGATCCATTAAACGACATAGCGTCTGCGCGGCGTTACACAATCCGAACGGCATCACCCTGTACTGATACAGCGGACGGTTCGGGATCGTGAACGCCGTACATTCGCGAGACTTTTCTTCTAAAGGAATCTGCCAAAAAGCATGCTTCATATCTAGCCCCGTAATGAAACGAGCAGGAGGAAGTCTGCTTAGAATCCCGTCGATATGCGGAAGCGGATATGCATCTTTTCGAGTGAATTTATTGACTTCCCTAGAATCCAAACATAGACGAACTTTTGCTCCTTTTTTAACCAGAACACAGTTGCTGCTCCATGGACTTTTGGACTCCTCAATGACTCCTAGAGCCAACATGTGCTCAATTTCTGCAAACATGTCCTTCTCCTTAGCTGGAGAGACTGGCCAATGTCGCTGTTTAATGGGGGTGGTGTTGCCAATATCGATTTTATGTTCGATCAAATCAGTGCGCCCTAATCCTTCCTTTTCGAACGATGGGATCTTGCATATAGCATTCATTAGTATTTGTTGTTGATGTTCGTTCAAAATGTGTACTTTCGGTATCTCTTCATCATCTCTACCAACATCAAGTTCTTGTATGTCCCCGCTATTGTCCATTATCTTACTCAACAAACCAAAATCTTTCCAAAAATCAACGCCAAGATATACGTCTTGCTTGAGGTCAGGTATTATGTAAAAGTCGATTACTTTAGTGGTGCCTCGATATGTCACGTTTGACAGAAGACGACCCACTACTAGACACTCTGAATTGTTTGCGGTTCGAATACGACCTGAACATCTCTTGACTTTTGGATGCGTCACTAACTGTTCCGCAGCCTTAGCGCCTATGCAACTAATCGTAGCGCCGGAATCTAGTAAAGCGACATAATCATGACCTTCCACGCAAATCTGGGTGAAAATACGATTGTCAGAACAGTGCAGTATTGAAGACACAAGTTTCTCGCGACTGGAACGGATCTCTTTCCAGAATGATCGCATTCGCAAGGTAGAACGTCTAGGTGGTTTGAATTGCCTAAATTGACTAACTTCTCCAAAGATTCGATTTCGAGCAGCCATGTACTGCTCTAGCCGAATGTGGTAAGGTAGACAAAAATTATTAGTTGGCTTAGCTTGACCGACAAGGTTACTTTGAACGCCCTGTCGGCTATAGTCTGAATCGGCGTCGACTTCAGACTTCGAAGAATCATCGAGTTTTACTGCTTTGGATGCGACAGAAGATCTCTCTTCTGTGCATCCTTCAGTGCGTTTCCCGAAGGGTTACATACTGAGCATTTTGGCTTAAACGTGTCCTTGGCCCCGCATCCATAGCAAAATATAGTGCGTGGCTCCAGACAATCATCAAACCGGTGACCTGGATGGCCACAATTCCAACACTTTAGCGGCTTTCGCTGAATAGCAGACACCTCCGCTGAATCATCCAATTCCGAAACGCCTGTGCGATACGGAAAACTATTCTTTTGAACTGGCAGCTTCTGCTGCCTACAGAACTGCTCATGGGTGCGTATTTCCTCTCTCAAACGGGATAGTGTGCCAATGCCCAGGTGCATAAGCTCATATCTAAGCGAAGTTTTCGCGTTCCGAATTAAGAGTCGGACTATCGAAAGTTCGGAAATTGAATTACGCAACCTCCCTACTAATTTTTCCACAGAGAATTGATATTCTTCAAAGGGTTCCCTCTCTCCTTGCCGTCTGGAGTTAATCAATTCCCAGATATCCATATCGGTATCGCTGTCTTCGAATTTCTTACGAAAATCAACACAAAACTGTTCCCATGTGAAGCTTGGATTGGCTTGGTGGAATTTCCAATACCAGTCGTTTGCTTTGCCCCCAAAAAGAAGATGCAAATGGTCACATAACAGGCTATAATCTCCTTGCAAATTCTGCTTAGTCAACGCGCGAACCCTGTAGAGGAATTCTTCGGTCAGGAGACCTTCTTTGGAACCTTCAAATTTGACACGCCAGCCTTGGATAATATTACCAACTTTCTCAGGTGGGATGGGACCGCGACTGGTGGTGTTTCGACTACTGTGAGAAGTATCACTAGTCTGCCCTGCTACTTGAGCTCTGGCCAATTGACCGGATGGTTCAGCCTGTCCCGTTGAGTCATTAGAGTCCGAACTCCTAACCTGACTCGTGGATAGCTGCGTTTGAATCAAGGCCGTCAATTGTTGCAGCAGTACTTGCTGTTGAGATTGCACAGCCTCTTGAACGATTTTGGTAATCTCGGCTGGTTCCTGTTCACACGAAATATTTACTGATCTATTGCCAGTGGCAGCGTTGTCGCTATTATTTGCCATAAGACTTCTATTAGTATTTCTAGTCGACATTCCTCTCCGTAGACTATTCCATTTACCCCGAGTTTCACTTCTACTGCGGACGTTTCTACTGGAAGCTTGCATTGGTTGGGGATTCACTGATTGTCTTGATTGAGCTCGTGAAACTGTAGCTCCGGCTGAGTCACTGGCTTCACCCAACTCTGCAGCGAGATTGTTATTGGACAGTGACAATTGTTGTGCCGTGCAGGCTTGCTTGCAAACAGGACAACTATTTGTACTTTGCAGTGCCTCTGTAATGCAACGATGGTGGAATTTGTGCTTGCAAGGTGACACTGCCGTGAGAACATTAAGAGAAATAATTTCATAGCAAACTCCGCAAAAAGATTCTTGCTCCTGAAGAGCGGTAACTAAATCTTCACTACTACGGTGGACTGCCATCTTTTCTTTTCACTGTTTTTAACAAATTTCGAATTTTCGAGTATAAACTTAGGTTCGTCACTTTCCCAAAATGAAAGAAAATAATGTGCAAAACAATAATCGAAACTCTTTACCGTCGTCGGACTGACTGATAGGCTTATCTATTTATTGATCTGAATTGAACCCTGTCAGATGCATTGGTCAAGCTCCCAAACGCTTCTCTAGGTGCTTGCAACTCCAAATGCGAAATAGCAAAGTTCAACAACAGACTTGGGTTATGAATTGCAGATTTCTTACGAAATTGCAGAAATATGTAACAGTCTCTATCTGGTCGACCAATCCGCATATAGAATCGAATTGAAGTCGCTATTCCGAGATACGAGATTCTGAAAGACAAACTACATATAGTAAGATTCTACTCTTCACTTTGAATGGGCTTCATTTCAGGACGTTAACGTCAATGTTGCGAGATGGGTTCGTTCTCTGGTCGACCAATCCGCATATAGAATCGAATTGAAGTCGCAATTCCAAGAGTTAGATTTCCCTATCCTCTTAACGTCAAGTCGAGAAACTTAAACGCATTTTGAAAATACAAAAGGGTTAAATAAATTTGGATGTATAAGAAGAACAATTTCCGTGAGACTGATTGACTTTCTGCATGTTAACAAAAAATCAGTTCGGCCCCACGTCTGGGCGCCAATTATGTAGCGTGTGCGTACTGAGGAGATAGATTTTATCTCGCCTACTTGTGCATAGCGGAATCAGAAGTCGTGCACTTCTAGCCTTCTTCTTTAGACTTAGCTCGTCGGATGGGGTATGGGTTCTTTCTTCATCCTGCTATGCTACACACTAGCACAATGATAAGTGCACTTTCACAAAGATAAAACTACAAGTTCAAAAATGTCGAAATTGGGAACGGTAACCGGTATTATGTCAGTCGTTGGCGGCTCAGACGTTTGATTTGGTTGTGGGGTAACAAGGATGTTAATTTACCCCACGGTCTGTACCCACCCTACCTTGGTGGCACGGCGAATGTCACGGCCACCCCTCGTTCGGACCTCTTGTTGGTTAATTTACTGGTTTGCACATTTTTAATTTCTTAAGGTACTGGCGACGAACCACGAAAGTTTTTAGTTAAACATATTAATTTCGATTTCCATATTATTTATTGCCTATTTGTTTCGTATAGGACATGTTTATGCGGAAAGCACTAACGATCAGTCAAAACTGTATCATGGCTACAAGATAAACTATATAACTGATTATAACTCTATGAGATAATTGAAAAACAGAAATCATACTGCCTGGCAACTGATAATGGGCTTTGGAGACGGTACATTCAAATTACATGAGATTCCTATATCGGGTAGTGCTGAAGGCTCGCCGATTTACAATTATCATTTTATACTTCAAACTCTTCTGCTGGCTTATGTGGCCATTGCATACTCACAAATTGAAACAAATAAATCCATCGATGCGTACGTTGGGCCCATCGTTAGCATTGTGGTAATATCTGCGGAGCAATTTACATTAGTTAATCTATTTACAAATAATTTGCGATATACCGTACACTCGTCGCCTAATTCTCATGGCACATAGATTTCAGTTTACTTTAAGTTTAACATTCTTACGTTAGCAACATATTTTTAAAGGTTATGTTTCAAAATTACAAAATAGCTTGGCTCTATTGTCTTGCCAAAGAAAGGAAGTTTCTAAGACAGTCGCTTTTATACTATTATAATTTCATTTAAGCAAAGCAAAAATGGTTTTAAAATACTAATTCATGAGCATTTAGATCGAAGCGTGTACACAAAAGAAATCCAACCGAACACGTTTACGTTCACACAAAGTGCGAACTCCTTGAGGCTATTCCCTTGGCAATTTGTATTTGATCTTGGTATGCGGACACATAATCGGTTCAATTCCTTGCCAGCTGGAAACCCCAGAGGGAGCGCGATGATGGCGGGACAGACGCGTTCGGAGACGGTGACCGCGGAAAAGCAGGAGAAGAGCAACTACCAAAGCCAATAGTCTTTGAAAAGAAGGCGAATTTAGAACATATGGACCAGGATAAGGCTATGTATAAGAATATGAACAAAGGAAGAACATTAGGGGCTCACCAAATGAAGAACGTATTCGAACATATATGCCGGCCCGAAATAGAATTTTTGGTGAGCGACAGCTGAATGGGATGACGCTGGCCACCCGAAAAGTTTTGAAGGCTCGTGCGCGCTTCCGCAGACGAAGGATTACGAGGCGCCAGGTCATTGAAGCTGTGAGACGGGAGGATAGCATTGACCCACGCGTATTCGCCAAAGTGGAGGTTGCTGGGATCAAAATGAAAGGGTTGTTAGACACTGGAGCTTCTGTCAGTCTGCTATAAAAAGGAAAACGAGAGGCGGCCGAAGAATTAGGCGCAACGGTGCAACCTTACATTTCTGTAGTCACAACCGCCGGAGGAGAGAGATAAATCGGTTTTAGGTAGGATAGAACGACTAACTCTACAATGCATAGATATGTTAAACAGCAAATGCGCCTATTTTAGTGTGCCCAGATGGAGTTAGACTGACTAAACGTTGGAATGTGTGCATAACTTTTTGGGCCTGCCAAGCACACACACTTACACACTTTTCTATATGAATGGAAGCATTTATGCGTTTGTGTGAGTCAGAAAAGCCAAAATCTTGTCAAATTGGTACCCTTACCAGCAACAAGCATAGAAAATAGCAATTTTACACATAAACAGCTCAAATCCTTTAATAATATCACACAACTGCTGACTCGAAAGAGTGTGCGTGTGCACAAGTAGCAAGTTGCAAAACTTCAATATTTTCAATTTTTAGGTCTTTTCTCAGAATTCTTCCACAAGCCAACGATGAATTTGCCTTTCAGAAATACGACTTAGTTTTTTGTTATTTTTAGCAAAATAGGTCCACAGTAAACAAAACAAGTAGGAGGTTCTAGGCGGGAGCTCCCGATTAGGGAATACCCTGAACCCTCTTATTCTAACATCAAATGCAGCTCGCGCTACGCGCTCGTTTACTTCAGCGGTAATAAAATTACATTTAAAAAAATATAAACTGTTTCCTCGATAGGTCTCGAACTCGTGATAGACCTCACTACTTGCTGCCGCCTATATTCACCAAGAATTCAGTCTTAATGAGAAAAAAGGAATTAAAATTGCAGCACAGAAAACAATGCAATCGCTACTGCAATGCTGTTGATAGAATTCAAAGCAGACGCGCATGAACGTGTGTGTATACATGTACTCGAGGACAGAAACAACATACTTTATCTTCTGAGTTTCTTAACCAATCTTGATGAAATTTTCTATATCATATTTTAC
The DNA here is from genome assembly GCF_035044405.1 of Drosophila montana. Classification (NCBI taxonomy): domain Eukaryota; kingdom Metazoa; phylum Arthropoda; class Insecta; order Diptera; family Drosophilidae; genus Drosophila; species Drosophila montana. The sequence goes on along the minus strand of NW_026996342.1, from coordinate 29,245 downwards.
TATAGAATATTTGCGTATTATCAAAGAGTCAATTCCATTTAAATTGTGGCTTATATTGGTGGGCAGCATAAATTGGTGTCTGTACTTGATTTATGGCTATGAGGTAGAAGCGGGGAGGTGGTGATAGGTTTAAAATGAAAGATACTTGTTATATATAAATTATATATTAAGTCGTCCTTTAGGATGATGGTGACCCAGATCCCCTGGTGGTGGTATCCTGGTGGTGATCTCCTAATGGTGATATCACGGTGCTGTTGCCCGAAGATTACGTTGGGAAGGCTTTATCCTTCCTTTGGTTACCGGCCTTGTGGCTCGGTAGTAAAAGTATGAGTTATTGCGTGACGGCCAAGTGCCGGAGTAATTATATTTCAGCGTTAGCTTTCTTCGAGAGACAATATAGAACTGAAGTACAGGGGACAAACAAATTATACAAATACCCTAAGCCTCAATGCATCACGCCATCAAAGCATGGTCGGCAAGCCGACTCAGCATTCCATGCAGTGCAGCGCGGCACTTCGAATATGAAGTGTCAGCTTACCACTGCTGGCCGTTCTTAGCGCAGAGCGCTGAACTCAGTTCTGGCGCGTCAGCATTGTTTATATGAAGCTACTTAGTTGCTAGGGCAATATATTGTACGTAATTATGCTTAGTTGTTAACTACCCCCCCCTCAGGATGATGGCCGTCCTCGGGCATGTCGTATTTGTCAATCGCCTTCTGCATCTGCATGGAGGCTCGTCTTCTCCTTAGCACCAGAAAAAGGATGAGGGAGCCAAACATTCCATTCAAGACCACACCAGCCGCGAACCAGATCCTGGGCGAGCCCTTTGCGTCCACCTCTTCTTTGAAGCCTTGGATGAAGCGTAGGTTGTCGTTGTTCATGCGGTGTAGAAGGGGTATACTCAATACAGGGTCGTGGCCGACGATGTTCAGCAGTGGTGACCTCACAATGCCAGGCTGCTTGCTTAGCGCCTTTCGCAAGTTCACGAACTCGGTGTCGTTGATGGTTGCCGACTGTTCGAAGGTTACCAGGTGCGTACCTGTGACGCAAACTTCCGCGCCATTGTCCGTTCGGATGCGGGCTGTCGCTTCGTTGATAATCACGACACCGTCATCTACGGGCATTATCGCCCTCAGGTGGCTGGGTTGCGTGCGGCAATGGGCCGTGTTTCCCGCGTGGAGTGAACGCGCACAGGTTTCTCGCCGGGATCGTTCGCAAAAGGTGTTATGCGTGGTCTCTGTGCATTCAGTGACCGCGAAGGTGTCTTCTGCGCACTCAGCCAATGTGTCTTCGTCGAGCTGTAGTATGGTTTGGTTGTGGGATACTGGGTAGACGGTGACCTTTTTGCACCTGAATTTGACCTTTGGATAAGCTATTAGTATATGGATGATGTTTTCGGACTGGAGGACTCTGATTTTAGAAGCTTCAATTAAGCTAACTATTGGGATATCTTGTTCGACAAGTGAATTCAGATCGGCATGATCAAGGATCGTGGGGTTTACTATATTAGATTTTGCCAACGTAATTGTGAGGATTAAATTTTGAATTTCTGTATTTAACATTCTATTTCTTGCCAAGAGTGCTTCGAACAGATGTGGGGTGTCAACCAACTCGTTTTTTCGGGCCTGGATGATCTTGTTGATGGTGTCAGTCAGTCTGTTTATCTGTCTTTGCGTTTCGGAATTTATGGTAATTTGCCTAGAGTTTGACTCCACTAGCTGAGCCTCTGTGATCTTGATTTTCAGGAAATCTGCGGCATCAGGTGTGCCTGCAACCACCTTCAAGGCTGTCCCTAGAAAGTCTAAGCTTCTCGCAAATCTGTGGTGCACTTTGAGTACGGACAACAGGGTTCTTAGATGATCTGTATCAACATCTAATAACTTACGCATATGTGACTGGGGAAAGGAATCGGACAACTTCTCTGTCTCGTCTATCATGCTAATAAATTCTGAAAGATTGCTTGAGTGCCTCAAGCAGTCCCTTTGTTCAAACACCAGTACCTCACCGTCCAAAACGGGGATGTAGTTTGCATGGGAGAAGTCGGTGACCCGAGCATTAGCTGCTGCTATGGCAACAAGCATCGTGAAGGCGAACCTGAAATTTAAACATGGCGTAAAAATGGGTGCTTAAACTGATCTTACTAGCTATTGTAAAGGGGGAACCTATTTGAGGTTGTCCTTGTGGACCACCCTCCCTTTAATTAGAACAGACGTTCCTAGGTCTGCTTCAACTGTTTGCTCCGAGCATAACGGGGTCAGTTTGTTTCCTAACCTCCTATTGTTTTTCTGAAAGACTTTTTCACCTACCTCAAAAATACGGTTTTGTCTGGCAGCATTACATCTTTTGATGTTGTCTTGTTGGGCTTTCGCCAACCTTTCTTTGATGCCAGAGCGACGCTCATTAGACCCTGCATGAACAATGTCAATTGGTTTTTCACGGGTGACTGAGTGTAGGGTTTTGTTGTACTCTACTGTCGCCTTCAGGATTAGCTCTATCGTGTCGCTGATTTTTTTGTCTAACTTTAGACATCTAGCGATTTCGGCCAAGGTGCTATGGAACCGTTCCACTTGACCATTCGACGAGCTATGAAGCGGGGGCGCATTCACAACGTCAATGCCGTAGCTGTTTCTGAGCATAGAGGTGATGGTTTCAGAGTTAAACGCGGCCTCATTGTCGCAAAATATTGTTTTGGTTTTAGGAAAGATGTTTACAAGCTGCAACAAAGGCCCTGTAATGTCAACTATTGTTCTGGACAGTATTGGTTGTACGACCGCGAATTTAGAGAACTTGTCAACACATGTTAGGAATTGCTTCCGATCGGTTGAGAAGATGTCTATGTGCAACATTTCGCCGGTGTAATCTGGGATGGGGGTTTCCCCGAGCTCCTGTTTTTTAGGGTGCCTGTCATATTTGGCTTTGGTGCAGACTTTGCAGTTTGCAACGACTTCCTTGGCTAAGCTGCTCATCTTGGGAAAATAGTAGTCGCGAAGGACCTGTTTGATATTTTCCTGCGCCGCTCTGTGCGCACGATTGTGCTCAACTGTGATAATTTCCACCTGCTCACTCTTATCGGTTACGTCTTGTACAAAGTTCTTGCAGTGACGAAATTGGGTGGCCGGAAAGTGGGCAATTAAGTCATGTTGGAAACTTGCTAAAGTGGGCAGGTCGCAGTGTATAGCGTTTACGACACCCGTGTTTACCACTTCTTTAAGTGTTTTTAAGATGCTGCTCTTGTCAGTGAAATTGATCAAATGTCGCGTCTTGCTACGAAACAGCAGTAGATTCCGCTTTAGAGGGAAACGTGCTTCCTCCAGAACAATTTGGTTTCTGAAGCAGTTTAGCGGTTTATCCGTAGCCTCGACCGTGTAGGTCAGTGAGAGTTCGCTGTGAATGGTTGCAGCGTCTGATTGAGGCTCATCTTGCAGGGCGTTAACGTTCTGCCTGGAGAGGGCATCGGCAACTAAGTTTTCTTTGCCTGGTTTGTAAAAAACTTTGGCATTATGTTGGTCAATGTATGCCTTCCATCTTTTTATTTTGGAATTGGTATTCTTATCTGCTACTGCGAACGTGAGAGGCTGGTGGTCAGTGAAAATGTTAATTTCCCTGGACCCGTACAGGAAGTTCTGTAATTTGCCCAAAGCCCACACAATAGCCAGCAATTCCCTTTCATTGGTGGCATAATTTTGCTCGGCCTGTTTCAGGGTGCGAGATATCATCGTGATCGGTCTACCCTCTTGGGATAGTACCGCGCCAATGCCGCTAGCTGATGCATCGGTGGTGAGGTCAAACGGCTTTTTGAAGTCCGGGTACATGAGTATGACATCTTCTGATGCCAAAATGTTGCGCAGACGTTCAAATGCGTTACGTTGAGTCTCGTTAAACTCAACAGGAATTTTTTTTGACATATGCTTGCTCACCGAGCCGTTTTCCCCTTTCAGTATGTCCGTTATCGGACGGGCTATGGCGGCAAAGTCTTTGATGAAGACCCTATAGTAACTTGCTAACCCTAGGAAAGCTCTAACGCTGTGAATGTTTTTCGGCTCAGCGTATTCCTGCATGGCTCTAACTTTTTGTGGATCGGATTTTGTTCCGTCCTTGCTTACAATGAAGCCGAGGTATTCCACGCTTTGCTTAAAGAACCTAGTTTTCTCCTGGCTAACTCTCATGTTAGCATCGATTAGGCACTTGAGCACAGTATCGATGTGGTGGACGTGGTCCGTTTCGTTTTTTGAGAAGACTATGACGTCATCTACATAAACGTAACACGTTTTGCCAATTTGTTCCCTCAAAACATCGTCTAATGCACGTTGGAAAATGCTGCTCGCATTCTTTAAACCGAATGGCAGACGGCAGAATTCGTATTTGCCGCTGTTTACAGAGAACGATGTTTTTTCGCGGTCATGTTCCGCAAGGTAAATTTGGTGGTACCCTGACTTCAGGTCGAGGGTGGTAAAAAATTTAGCATCGCCAAGGTTCGCTAGAATCATGGGAATGCTGGGCATTGGGTAACGGTCTGGGATGGTTCGTTCGTTCAGTTTCCTGAAATCGATGACCAATCTTCTCTTGTTCTGGTGACCATAGGCATCTGTGCCTTTTTTATCAACAACCCAAGTCGGGCTGTTGTAGGGGGACCTTGAGGGCCTGATAATGCCGTCTTTCAGCATTTGTTTGACTTCGTTGTTTACAAAGTCTGAGACACCCATAGGGTTTGGGTAGCCTCTGGAGTACACCGGCTCATTGTCTACCGTACGAATCGTAGCAGTGACAGCGGTGTTGAAGGGTAGGGCTTCGTTGGCTGTTGAAAAAGCTTTTTTCCTCTTAATGATCATGTTCCTAAACTCCTTTTTAATGGAGTCAGGGACTATGATGTCATTGACATTGGTGAAATTAACATCAGCACAGTTGTAGTACTGAAGTTTCTCAGAGGTGCCCTGGTATTCTAGAGTGTTCTCTGCTAGATTAAGCTTAACTCCGGCCTGTGTTAACAAGTCGAAGCCTATAATAGCGTCAAACGAGCTGAGAGTGTCTAGTAGAAAAAATGGGGAAGTGTGCCTGAAGATGTTCATCAAGCACTTTTGCTTAATCTGGGGGAACCGTGTATGGAGTTCACCGAAAATGTTTTGGCGACCGGCATTATGGTCTTTAGCTCCTTTACGGGCTTGACATAATTTTTCGCCGCGCCTGTGTCGATCTCAGCCAACCGTCGTTCGATGAACGGCAACCGGGATTGCCCCTAAAATGAATTGAGTCTTCACTCGGGGCGTACTCATTGTCACTATCAATTTCTTCAACCGCCTCTTTCGCCGCCCTTTCGACCTCTGCCTTGAGTTGTTTGGGCTCCTCTTGGACAACGTTATTAACACGTTGTCGTCTCGGGCCTGTCAAACGGTCTGAGGAATTACGCCGCTTAGCGGCGTTCGAATCATTGGCCTGACGTTTGCTATAATCGGTACGTTGTCTAGACTTGGAGGATGAGTCAACCTCCATTGGCTGTGGGGCCTGCGCTTGATTGTCTTTGTTAACCTGTTCCTGGGCGTTGCCCTTTTGGCGCTTAACAAAGTGTGGGTTCCTATCTTGGTTATGCTCTTCCTTGGTATACCTGCCTTGCTTATTCTGGGAACGACCCTTGCTGTTTTCAGCCCCTTGAGCCCGCTCCTCCACAGCCTTGGCGTACGAATTCGCGAACATGCTCCTCTCAATACTTGACTCCGCCTCTCTGGCCAGAGCCAAAGCAGAAGGTAGGTCTTTGGGCTGTGCAGGGAAAACCACGGCTCTGAGCGATTTTTTAAGACCCGAAATGAAGGCATGCAGGGCGTCGGCTCTAACTTCTGCGTTGAGCAAATCGGCGCCTTCCTGCTCGTGTGACATAACAATTTTATTGGTCACCAGTGTCAGTTTCCTTTCGACTTCGTCGTAATACTGCATGAGGGGCATATCGCCCTGTCTGACCATTTCTAGGCCTTGCCTGAGCAAGCGCAACGATGTTTTATCGGAGTATGTGCAATCCAGCCTGGCCAAAATGGCATCAAAATTTAGCACAGTATTGTATGACACAAGGAGGGCTCCAGCTGAGCCTCTGATTTTGTTTCTCAAGATAGCAACAGCCTGGTAATGTGTAGCGCTGCCGTTGTAGGGTTTGAACAGGTCGTACGCAGATAGGGCCGATTGCCTCCATTCTACGTAGTCATTTTGGGAGCCAGTGAACTCTGGCACAGACTTGATAACGTCAAGTGGAATATCACACCTGACATCAGGCCTAACAGATACTTTCTCATAAGTGGTGATCTGAGGTGCTTCCACCTGCAAACTCTGCACTTGAGTAACTAACGCATTTATCTGGGACTGTAACTGAGATTGCTGCTGCGCCAATGCCTGTCTGACGGCATTGTCAATGAGTGCTTGGATCTGTGCGGGGTCCATGGTGTTATCTACCAGGGTACTTGTTAATGGTTGATCTATTCCCTGACCAACTTGTTCCGATTCCCAACTATCCTCGCTATCGTATTCACGTTTCACGTCCCTGTACGCACCTGCCCAACTCATTGGCTGTTGGTTGGCACTACACAAGTATTCTTTTGCCGAACACAAATGATCGGCAGAATTATGAACTTGTCGCGCAAGAGATGGAATGGAAATGTAAAGCAGTACCTTAGGATATGCACTAAAAAATTTATTTATAGCGAAAGTATGCAATATTTATTTATTATTTAGGTATGCAACAGAAAAAATGTTTTCCGCCGAAAGTATGCAATATTTATTTATTATTTGGGTATGCAACAGAAAATTTTTATCCGCCGAAAGTATGCAACGGAAAAAATTTTATTGTTTGGGTATGCAACAGAAAATTTATTCTGCCGAAAGTATGCAATGACAAAAATGTAATGCACTTATACGTGGCGACTGATGTAAGTTTACTTTAACACACTTGGGTCATGCCGTTGTTTTTCACTTGTGAACTTACATGACATTAACTCGCTAGTTAGGTTCTGTAGTGGTTGGGCGCCAATTATATATTAAGTCGTCCTTTAGGATGATGGTGACCCAGATCCCCTGGTGGTGGTATCCTGGTGGTGATCTCCTAATGGTGATATCCCGGTGCTGTTGCCCGAAGATTACGTTGGGAAGGCTTTATCCTTCCTTTGGTTACCGGCCTTGTGGCTCGGTAGTAAAAGTATGAGTTATTGCGTGACGGCCAAGTGCCGGAGTAATTATATTTCAGCGTTAGCTTTCTTCGAGAGACAATATAGAACTGAAGTACAGGGGACAAACAAATTATACAAATACCCTAAGCCTCAATGCATCACGCCATCAAAGCATGGTCGGCAAGCCGACTCAGCATTCCATGCAGTGCAGCGCGGCACTTCGAATATGAAGTGTCAGCTTACCACTGCTGGCCGTTCTTAGCGCAGAGCGCTGAACTCAGTTCTGGCGCGTCAGCATTGTTTATATGAAGCAACTTAGTTGCTAGTTGTATGTAATTATGCTTAGTTGTTAACTTATATACTATTCTAGAAGCTGCATGTCAAGTAACTCTATGGTAACTCTAGCTCATATAATTTGCCGAAATTGCTCAAAAAACAGGATTTCGATATCGATTTTCATCGATTACTTGGAAACGAGGCAAGTTATCGAATATTTAAAACAAACTCGATCTGCGCGGGGACTAGGTGGACCTGCAGCTAAATTCCAAGCCTATAGCTCTTACAGGCTTTGAGATCCTTGCGTACATACATACGGACATACGGACGGACGGACAGACAGACGGTCATGGCTAGATTGACTCGGCTGTTGATGCTGATCCAGAATATATATATGTCGCATCGTAAGTACGATCTCTAATGAAATGTATCATCGCTAATGAAAGAAGTCCAAAACAGACGATGTTGAGCGTTTTCTCTATGTCCGTTATTCTCTTCCTTTATCCTTTTCCTACTTGCGTCTTCTGTCTCAAAATAACACGTGGTTTTTGCGAGCCCAACACAGTTGTCTGTTTTGCGTAGCCTCGACCTAACAGTGCATTAAAGCGAGAGAAATATAGTCTTTGACTTGGAGACGTCAGGAAGTCGTGTGCCAATACTGTATGTATTGTGCAAGCATAATTGTGAAAATTGAAGTCAGTCGAAAATTAAAGCTGTAGCAAAGAATGTCAATGTCGAGTAAACGTAAGGCTGGCGCCACGATGGTGGAAGCGCAGAAGGATGAGCTGAAAGAAAACCATTCTACGACATCAGAAGTGGGATCACCACGCCAAGCCATTTCCGACGACCGTTTGTGCACACTTTTGGAGACGCTGTTAAAGGCGCACAGTCAATGCCAGGCGAAAAAAAGGCAGTTGTACTACCAAAGTTTAATCCCGACTCTGTTGGTGCTAGTGCAGCTGCTTGGTGCTCCACGGTGGACCTCATTCTATCAGAAAACCCTCTGGATGGCAGTGCTTTGCTCATTGCGTTAAGTAATTCACTGGAAGGTAGCGCTTCTAACTGACTGCCACAAATTTGTTTCTTTGGAATGACATGGGGCAAGTTTAAGTAGCTACTGTTTTTAATGTTCTCAATGGTAGTCCAAAAGACAGCGAGTGCCTTTCTCTGTATGGAAGTCAATGACTACTGAACAAATCGCCATATCCGTTATTATGGCGCATGCTGCCTAAGTCGATACGAAACTGAAACGTACGGTTTTTACTACCATAATTAAAACACGTAACGAATTGCAAAATGAGCTGCAGGTATTTGCTTTTGGTAAAAAGAAAGAGCGTCCTGTTGAGGAAAATTCTGCAAGCAAAAGACAGCGTATGCATGCACCCGTAAGATGTCACTTCTGCGGAAAAATGGGCCACAAATTTGCTGACTGCCGTTCGAGAAGAAACATCCTTAAGCCCCAGCAAGGATCTAATCCAAATTCTAGCCTTAAACTGAAGGAAAGAGTGGAGTAATTACTTGTTACAAGTGTGGAGCTCCTGGACATATTGCATCGGATGTACTGGACGACAGGAATCAACCACTCAAAATAAAATGGATGCGAAACGTGTAAACTTATGTCATGTGGCCAGCCCAATTGGTATTCATCTGTTGAGCCATTTCCATTTTGCTTTGATTCAGGAGCCGAGTGCTCACTTGTAAAGGAGTCTGCGTCTCAGCGACTTTCGGGGACACGAATCAATAATATTGTATTTTTTAAGGGTATTGGAAACAATGCAGAAACAAGCACTTTACAAATTATGTCTAATGTCATTATCAGTGGATATTATTTTGAAATTATTTTTCATTTAGTTCTTAACAGTTACATTGATTATGATATTATAATTGGCCGTGAAATTTTAACTCAGAATTTTGGCGTTTTCGATATGTTACCTATAGTTATCTTAATAAGTTCGAAAATGATTTTTCGTAAAATCCAAAGAAACGGTAAAACTAGATGTCTTTCAGTTGTCCCTAGGTCCTTTACGTGGTCTGTAGTGAATCATGTCCATGAGGCCATTGTACATCTTGATTGGAAAAAAACGTGGGACAAAATGTACGAACTTTATTGGTTTGAGCAAATGGCGAAGTACGTTCGTAAATTCGAAGATAATTGCATAACTTGCAAACTGACCAAGCCTCCATCTGGAAAGTTGCCAATCGAACGTCACCCCATATCGAAGGTCGACATTCCATGGCATACGATTCATGTGGATATCATTGGTAAATTAAGCGGTAAAAAGGATCAAAAGGAGGATATTATAGTTTAAAAAGACGCATTTACTAAATTTGTTTACCTTTACCACACCATAAATATTAATAGCGAACGTTGTATAGACGCTGTAAGGTCAGCAATATCGGTATTTGGCGTACCAACACGAATCATCGCAGATCAGGGTAGATCTTTTACTGGAACAAGTTTTAATGAGTTTTGTTCTACACAAAAAATAGAATTACACTTGATAGCAACAGACGCTAATCGCGCAAACAGGCAGGTAGAGCGCGTAATGAGCTTGTTAAAACGCATGTTAACCGCTGTCGAAAGTAGTCAACGACCTTGGCAAGACGCCTTAGGCGAAATACAGTTAGCCATTAATTGTACAATAAATCGTGTAACTAAAGCTAGTCCTCTAGAATTACTCATTGGAAAAGAAGCGAGGTCATTTGATATGTTACCTATAGTCGAAGACGACAATAAAGTTGATATAAATTTTGTAAGGAAAATGGCAAAAGAAAACATAAGTAAGAATGCTATATATGATACAGAAGGTTTGAAAAAAAACAAAGCTAAATTTAATAGATTTTAAGTTGGCAATTATGTTTTGCTTGAGAACGACAACGTTGGTTCAAAAGTTTAAGGGTCCATTCCTAGGGAAGTCCTTAGTAAATAAGCAAACTCACAAGTACTCGGATGAAGCTCTGAGAATTATGCCAAAAGAAGAGATTCCCAAAGAACTGGACATGTGTGATGAAAGATTCAACGTTGAAAAGGACGTTGACGATACATTGGTTGACTCGAACGAGAATGAAGACGTTGAAAGAGACGTCATACGACGTTGAAAGAGACGTCACACGAGTTGGTGGATTCCAACTAGTAAGGGGCATTGATGGACTTCAATGCGGTATGCCAGACACCAGACCTTTGGGTCAAGCCGTAATGTTGGGTTGCCAGCGCAAATGGGTACACGAGTTAATGTGTTGACTTGTTTGTTGCCTGGTGATTATCATTGTGGTAAGAGCCTATATCGGTGAGTGTCCTGGATACGTAATAACATGAGCCTTTGGGAATAATCTATCTAATGGCTACCCAAACAAATTTAAATGTGAAAACAATCCATTTATTTCTTGTATGTTTAAATAAAAATAAAAAAATGAGTGTAAAGGGTTTTTCAATTTTCTAGTCCAAGATTCCTGCAGAGTAACGGATTAATTGAAGAGGGAGTGGCGATTGCAAAGAATATTTTAAATCGCTGTTTTGAAAATCGTAATATCAATATACTTAGTATCCTTGAGTTCCATGTGAGTTTAAAAGGATGTGGAAATCAATATTACCAGTTAAGAAGTCTGAACTGTTCAAAAATCATTGACAAAAAATAAAAATAAAAAAAGTATTATTATACTTTACGTCCATTTAACATAGGTGATAAAGAATTGTTCAGGAAAAAAGCGAATGAATTGGCACAGAGTTGTTGACAAAAAAGTAAACGAAAGATCTTACATTATCAAGGATGATCTCAATAACTATTTTAGGAGAAAGAGAAGACATATGAATAAAACTGAAAACAATAATAGCGACATTAGAGATTATCTTTAGGAATATATTCCTATAAACAATTGCGAAAAAAATGCTTTCAAAACATCAACAGATTGCAAAAAGGCTATATTTAATCAAACTAAAAATGTTATGTTAAATAATTATGAAAATAACATTATAAATTATTCTAATAATAAAATTGTATAAATTATATTAATCCTAATCTATTTGATGAATATAATACTCCGAACAGTTCTAGCTTGGATGATGAATTGATCTCTAAGTCATATAATAAAAAAGTATTTATGTTCTGGTAGAACCATTAGACCTCCTAATATATGGATGGAACTAAGGTACTTGATTGTTGTTATAATAGTTTGTAATTTTATTTGAAAAGAAAAGCGTTTAATAATATTGAAGTTACTCAATAATAAATATAAATATAAGTTTATCGAACCTCAATATTACCACTTAATGTAGAAATACTAGATTTAGGCCCACCGATATAAATCCTCATGTCATCGATTGTTTTGAAGCAGAACATCCCACTCTTTTTCGTGAGTTGTGATATAAAGAATAAAACGTATGCGGATCAACAATAAAATAAATAAATATATATTTTATTTGATTTATAATCTTACTTATTATTTATGGTACTGATGAAGTTACTGTGATATGAGCCCTCGTTCATGTCAAAAACAATTAGGTCTTTAATGCTTTTTTTTTTTTGGTCGTCAGTATTACCAATGCTCCTTATACCCTAGAAGTAACCCGTTTAACAGATTCTGGTAACCATTTGTTAAAGGTTGCTTGTTAAATGTTGCGATGAGTCACTTGTACGAGACACTGTTAGCTAAAAACAGAATGCTTATTACTTTACTACTTAAAAGTAATATTACTAACCATACAATATATAGATGGTATAATTGATAGAATAATCGAAACATGCATTTTTAATGCGAAAAAGCCCCACGAGGGTTTGTATGTGAAGAATGTGCCTCGCTCCCACTCATTTCTTTGTGCACTTGTGCGCATCTCATTCCCCATGCATAGCTCTTTTGTGCCTGCGGTAGCAAAAGGCACATATACTCAAATGCTAAATTATTTATTTGTTCTTCCAGTCAGGCATATGGAGAAGAATCTGATATATTTTTATTTATTATAATAGAAACTTAAAAAACCTAGTTGAAACATATATATTTCATATTATAAATTTGTTGTTTGCTGTGGGGAACTATTCCGCTTAAAATAAAAAAAACTTCTAAGTCGTATTTCTGCAAAGGTAATTAATAGTCGGCTTGCCTAAAAAAGACCGAAAATTTAAATTGAATTAACAAAATACAACAAAATTGTAATATAAAATATAAATATTTCATTTAGATCGTTTAATATCACATACGTAGCAGGCGGAGTCGGGATTGTACATTTAAGTTTATGGGCGCACAACGTTACAGCTTTGTAGGGAAGGCGTCAAATAAGTAAATTCCTCACGGATTGAAACAATATTATATATATATATATATATATATATATTGTAAATATGATTCGTAATTTACTGAAAGTAGTGGTGCATGCTTTTATTACATCGGAGCTGTTGAGGTGGAGTGGAGACCGTGGGGAGAGTTCTGAGTGAATCCTGGATCGAGAGAGTTCTGCATACAGAGTCTAAATGAGTGAGTTACTCTCACTGAGTGAATCTCACTCGATGCTGTTGTGAGTCTAGCACTGAACAACTCGCATTAACATTTCCCGGTGTCGAGCAGCATTGTGGCGGTGGGTAAAATACTAACCCTCTTATGCTACAGAAGGGACGTTAGCAAAGTCCGTATGGTAGAGGGGCTTGGGCGTGATGGCTGTGAGCCGCTGTAAGGCGAGGAGCCAGAACTTCTTCTTGTAGGTTTCCTGGCTGACCGAGAGGGCCGAGCACCACGTGATGGAGAAGGATAACACATGTGGAGCAGGGCTCAGTGATCCTTCTTGCAAAGTTTGCATTCTGCTTCACTACGACAAGACTACCCTGAGTGGTGGTAGCCAGGCAGTTAGAGCAGAATTTATTGATGAGTACTGCTTGGTGGTGCTTCTCGGTCGTTAGCTTCAGGAATCGTTGGCACTTACGTAGTGCATGGATTCCTCTGCACACCCGCCATCTAAAAGCGTCCGGGCCTTGGGGTTGATACGGTTTCTATGCAGAGGAGTGAACTAAAGAAATCAAATGTATAAGATGCGTTATGTATGGAATGGAAATGATATTGGTGTTGATAAATTTGGCATTGGCGATGGCATTGCTCTCCGCGGTAGAAGGAATGATCAACTTGGCTATTAGCATGTGGATGACAACAAGAGCAGTAGGCATCTCTTCTATGTGAAGCGGATTGCCATTTACTTCGCTTGTGGAGCTCTTTGAGAAACTCGTTCTTCCATCGAAAGTAGAATTGCTGGTAGAGAGCTTCAGGACGCTTTCAACAGTTAATTATGGAGATAAAGTCTGTGGGAAGTTAACAAAAGTTTTGATGGCGTGCTTCGATAAGACAGGCTCTTTTGTCGCATGCAAAAAAAACTTTTGAAAGGATGAATAAAATGTTTTGCCATTATCAGAATACATTTGCTGTCAAAGCCCACGTCTCGCCAACGCAAGCAGGAATCTCTCTGTGGTCAGATCTGTGGTGGCTTCTAGGTGGATTGGATTCTTGCTAAAACACACGAAGACACAGACATTACACTTGGATACTTGGCACGCTCGACCAACGTAGCTTTTAATGTCGAAGGTCCGGCAAAATCTACACCCGTCTGTGTGTAAGATCGGGTGAAAGTCGACCTCGACATTGGTAGATCGCCCATAAGTTGGGTCTGAAGTCGTCGACGATACACTAGGTAGAATTTGTAGGAGTTTATTGTAGATTTTACAAGGACCCTAGCTCGGGAACTCAGAATATTGCTTTTATGAGAACCATCACAAACTGGTTGCCTCCGTGTTGACTAATGAGGTACGTAAATCGGACCAGGAGGCGTAAAAAATCACAAGGGGCGGAATAATAACGGGGTGTCGCTCATCATATCATCATAGCGAGGAATATCCTTTTGGTCTATGCTGGGATTCAGATCGAGGATGCTGCTTGATCATTAAATATGCTTCTGGAGTATGCTCGATAAGTAGGGCCTGAGCTCTCGTAAGTTGCTGGGTGTCTACAGCAATAACTCGCAATGCTTTATCAAGTCTGGAAAACTGTTCCAGAATGTTGTAAGAGGGTAACTGTTAAACATTACACTTAACTGAGCGCTGTTCTATCTCTGTCTCAAGTACCGTAACAGGAAGCTGCCATTGGGTTTGTGGTAGCTGCAACCATTGCGGTCCACGCCACCACAAAGTGCTGCTCAACAGGTCCTGAGGAGAAACACCGCGACCAACTAGGTCGGCTGGGTTATGCTCGGATCGAACGTGGGATCATTTTCCGTTGGTGGACGTTATCTTGACTACCCGGTTAGCCACAAAGTAGACAATTTGCCTGGAGGCTTATCTATCTAGGCAAGAACAGTGGTGGAATCTGTGCAATTTAATGTCTCACTACTCTGGACAGGGAGCTGTGGAATAAGGGCCGTGGAAAGCTTGGTAGTGGTAGCTCGGTAGCTGGTAGTGATATTGGCGTTTTGGCTACGAGGAGATGAGTGGAGATACGTCCGTTCATCTCAACGGGCAAGTAAAGCTCAGCCCCACACGCGCGCTGAAACTCATCGCAGAAGCCGTAGAACTGCACCATGCCTTTGGTTAAACCCATTGTCCCATCTTGTGATACGGATCTGTCCGAGAGAAGGATAGCTAGTCAACAATTCGCGCCAGCGATGCATGAGCTCTTCCGGCAGGGAGTCATCCCACCCAAATTCTTGGAGCCAGATCTCTTGAATAATGATCTTTGCTTGAACTATCACAGCCATTCAGCAGAATCAGTTTCGCAATCTGTCATAGGCCATAGGTCATAAGAATCGTGAGCAAAGGATTTATACCATTTCAGATTGGGCAAAAATAAACTTATCAGTGGTGGCTAGCCATCGAGTGCCTAGCGTCTTGGCGACGGAAGCCTCTTCGATGTCTAGGAAATCCGCGCACAGCAAACAGTCCCTTGGGATATCTTGTACCATGTACCCGAGCAAGGTGATGGAGTCATATGTGCTAAGTCTAAGTCGTGTGAGGTGGCTACTTGGATCAGCCACCCCACAGTTTTAATCCACGGCATGGAGCGGTTATGTTTATGGCCAAATTCACGGCAAGGAGCCGTTGCTGTTATTATTTAATAGTTTTGTTAGTTCTTTTAACTGTATTAGAATAAGCGCATAGTTGAGTAAGAGGCAAGGAGCCGATAATGTAATAATTGATTTTGTTAGTTGTAAGCATTATCTGAATAAAAGAAGTATTAAGAAAGATACGCGGAGCGGAGCGCAAGGGCTCCGAGCAGTGCGGCTGGGCCTTAGCTGAAAGAACCGAGTATGGTAACGCATAATAAATAAATAATGGAGAACATAAATAAAATGAAGTAAGAAAAGAAAGTCGGCTAGTCCCTTTTATTTCTAATTAGACATTCAACATAACCGTCTTTCCCAAACCAAAGTGCAGTGAATGTGGTGCGAGGCTGTTGCCCGATAGTGCAGGTGGTACGAGGCTATTGCCCGATAGTGTAGGTAGTACGAGGCTATTGCCCGATAGTGCAGTTGGCACGAGGCTATTGCCCGACAGTGTAGGTGGTGCGAGGTTATTGCCCGGTAGTATAGGCGGTACGAGGCTATTGCCCGATAGTGTAGGTGGTCTGGGGTTGCTGTCTGTTAATGTGTGTGGTTCGAAGCACTTCCTCTCCCCCGCAAGGCCCTCCGTCCTAGCAAATGAACAGCAAAATCTTGTAAGTTGCTGACCCTGTTGAGACTGAGATCTATACCCCGGCCACTAGCTACCTTACAAGTGGCGCCCGAGCAGGGGCATAGAGGCGTTTAGGGGCGAGGCATAGTTGCGGATTAAAGCCCAGCAAATATGCCCAAATAAGTGTTTTCAAAAAAAAAAAAAAGCAAGTAGGGAATATAAGGTGATGAGGTGTATACAGGGTATTTTTTGTTGGGCATACCCTAGAGTTTTTATACCTTAGCAGAGGAGAAAGAAAAATAATACATCATATGGGAAAAGCATAAATCTAGGGTATTAGGTAGTCGGGCATACCCTAACAAAGGCATTTTCATACCCTTTGTCAGGCGGTTAAATGAAAACCTGCAAGATTTAGCCAACAATAATGTGTGCAAAATCGAGCACAAAAAGCAGAGCACAGAAAGATAGCGGTCGACGTCGGCGTCAAAGGGACGTAAAGGCGTCGCGACAGTGGCTGTACAGTGGCACGAATTCAGCTCACGCGCGGTGAAAAGTTGAGTTCGGGAGTACAGTTGGCGTAAGCAATGAGAACGGGTGTGTTCAATAATACAACGGAGTGAACAATAAAAACAGACAAGCACAAAACAAGTTAAATTGACGAGGATTACAAGTTTAAGGAACATGATGTGAATTACTTTGTTTTTTAATTTTTTGTGGAGTGACCGAAAAAAAAAATATAAGTTAATAATAATAGGAAAAGGAAAATAATAAAGACAAAGGCAAAGACAAAAGTGAAGGATGGTCAAAATTTAAAATAATATTAAGTGCGCTTTGTTTATTATTATTTTTTTTTGTTTATTTTTTTTAAGTTTTGTGAAAAAGACGGAAAACAAAAACTAAGACAAAGAAATAATAAATAAATAAATAAAAAGAAGAATATATATATGCGTATATATATTGTCGTAAATAAATAAACCTACGGAAAAGACAAAAGTGAGATAAATAAACAAGAATCGCCCACCCACCAACACAAAACAGAACTAGAGTCCACAAAAGAGAGAAGTCGAAGCGGGTACCTAGAGTGAGTAATAAGAACTGAAAATGCATTCAGGTAAGTGCCAAAATCCGGGGGTAGGCGTACGCTGGATCCACCGGCGGCGCAAGGAGGAACTGGAAGCGATCACCCATGAGTTCGGGCTGGAAAAGAAAGGGGGCGTGGAGGAGTTGCGTAAGCGGCTACCCACTTTCGTGCAGGATGGGGGCCATACCCTTCCAAATTTTGGCTCGGCTTGCCGAACTAGCATCTCAATACGCCAAAACGTTAGAGCCGCCATACGGGGGCGTCCTATTCGACGTGGGTAGATGGCCGCGTCAAAAATCGGAGCCCGACCTAAGGAGCTCACAATTGTACGAGCGTCCTCCGATGTATACCCCTAGCCTAGCCGTCACGGGTGTAGGGGAGGCTTATGACTTCAGGAGAGATGAAGCCCGCCGAGCAACAGCGATCGACGTAGAGGACGGTGTTCCCTACAGTCCTCTAGGCCATATTCCCCGTCGGAGGTTTGGTCTCTCGCAAACGTGCCGGAACAAGTCCGAAAGTGGGGTATGAGATACGATGGCCGATACGACCCCTTTGGGTTCCTAATGGACCTAGAGGAGCGCGCCATTACGTATGGTATTGCCCTTGATCGATTGCCTCGGGCAATGAGTGAGGTGTTCTGCGAAAGGGCCGCTCGTTGGTTCTTGAGTAGCTGACTAAGGGATGTGCCGTGGTCGGTGTTTAGGAGAGGTCTCTTGGACTTTTTCTTGACGCCGCGTTATTTCGAAAGGCTTGAGGGCGACCTCCGGTCCCGCAGGCAACGAGTGGGAAGGAGTTTAAGGAGTACCTAAAAGAGTTGAGGGATTTTAATGCACCATGCCAGATATGAGCCGGCACAGGAGTTGCACTGGATATACGAAAACGCTGCCCCGAATACAGGTTTTACTTGCGACGGCAAGATTTTTCCATCTTGTCTCAGCTGACCCAGCTGGCTGTGGAGTTTGAGACGACAGAGGCAGAGGGCGGAGGGAGGCAGGTCAGGGAGTCAGGTGGTCACGTGCTCGAGTAGCGCAGAGTGGTCGAGGACGGTACAGCCCCCGGAGGAGGTCATGAGTCCGAGTAGCACAGACTGTGCGAGGACGGTACAGCCCCGGAGGGAGACCTTAACCCATTCCGGTCTACTCCCATCGGATCCGGAGCGACCGGTATGGATAAACGGGTCTTGGCCCGGCAACAGCGGCCCCTGCAGAAGTTTCCCTTCACATGATGAGCCAAGAGGCCGGAAACGGGTATGATCCACGGCGATCATGCACGGCAGGAGGGGCACTTTGCCAGGGAATGTCCCAACGCATCCGTCTTGTTCTGTTGGGTATGTGGGAACCAGGGTAGGAGTAGCCAGGATTGTTGTCGCAGCACGGAGGCGAGAAACGGGCAACGGCGTCGTCCAGGCCATGATCGGGTCGGCGCCGATACACACGGGACTCAGTAATAAGACACCCACTGAAGGTGGACGGTGGCCGGATCGTCGCTACGATGGAGATTGGCGGGCGAACGATGCCTGCCACCATCGATACCGGAGCCACTCGCAGCTTCATGAGTAAAGATTTCGTACGCAAGTTGGCGATTCGAGGAAGAGCGGAGGACGTACACGCGCGCATTCGTCTGGCAGATAGGCTCGAAGTGAGAAAGGCATTGAGATTAGACTTCAGCCGAGCGAGAAAGGGGATCAGTATGTTGATGCTCATCATGCCCTCGATGCTCATCCTGGGGATGGACTTCTTGGGTGGAATGGGCACGACAATACGCTGCAGCAAGGCAGAAATGTTCCTAGCGACGGTGACGGCAACAACGTGAGGAAGAGAAGAAAGAAGGCCTCATGCGTCAGGGGACGGGAATGTCTGCTCGGTACCCGGCGAAAAAGGACAATAAGAAGGAAGCGAGGGAGAGACCCCACTCGGGATTGGACCGAGAGCTTAAGGAGCCCACACCGCGGCGCGTAAAAATGTGCCAGAGAACGGAAGGATTAGGAGCAATGGCTAGGATCCACATGGACGCTGTGGATCAGGAGCAGTCGCCAGAGAGGAGCCATCATGGAGCTACCTGCGAAATCGGAGTAGTGCACGAAAGAGGTGAAATACAAGGTGAACCCAGCCCAGAGGGAGCAGAGTACCCGGCGGATCTGGACCTGGAACTAAGGAAGTTCCTGGCGTCGGAACTGGCACTCTTTGAGGGCCTGCAAGCAAAGGTATTATCCGAAGAATCCGGCCATGCAGAGGGTGATTGACGAACAGGTGGATGAACTGATCTAAGCAGGTGCCATAGAGCCGTCGCGTTGTCCGCACAGCGCCCCAATCGTCTAAATCAAGAAAAAGTCTAGCGAGTGGCGCATGTGCATACCGGCACTACCGGCAACTTAATGCGCACTCCGTTCCAGATGCTTATCCCGTTCCCCGGATTATTGCCATCCTTGAGCGGTTGCGCCACGCCCCATTTATCTCAACTCTAGATTTGAAGCACGGGTACTGGCAGATACCGATGGCAGCCGATAGTCGGGAATGCACAGCATTCACAGTTCTAGGTAGAGGTCTCTTCCAATGGCGGGTGATGCCATTTGGATTGCATGCAGCGTGTGCGACCTTTCAGCGAGCCTTGGACACGGTAATAGGGTCGGAGATGGAATAGGCGCAACGAAAGAGCAGCATGTAGAGAATTTAAGGGAGGTGTTCCGCCGATTAAGCGCGGCCAATCTCAGGCTGAATAGGAAGAAATGCAACTTCTTCAGGGAGCGGTTGGTCTACCTGGGGCATGTTACTTGTGGGGAAGGGATACGTTCCGATCCGGAGAAGGGCCCCAACTCATTGTAAGGAGTTGCGACAGTGTCTCAGGATGGCTTCATGGTACAAGCTTTTCGTTCCCAACTTCGCGAATCAGGTACAGCCGCTAACGGCGCTCTTAAAGAAGGGGCGGAAATGGGCTTGGGATAAAGAACAGGAGGAGGCATTGCGTCAATTGAAGGATAGCTCCGCTACGTCGCCAAGTACGTGAAGTGCTCCGAATTTTGCCAGAAGTGCAGTTCAATTCAAACCGGCTGGTCGCATGCTGACGATACAGGTAGCCTAGCCGAGTGCTCTGCTCGGATTTCGTCGGACCCCTTCCACAGTCGAGACATGGCAACACGATGTCCGCCAAGCGTGGCGGACTCAACAGGGTTCAGTCCCGCCTTCCTGATGCATGGTAGGGAGGGTACGCAACAATTGCATACAAAAAGCCCAAGCCTGTGATATCACATGCGCAACAAAATGTTGCAAACTTCTTAAATTCATATACTTCCCCTGGCTTGACAAACACAAACATACATATTTTTTTTAGCAAAATGTGTGAGATGAGACACACATACCAACAGCTATTTGGCGCATCGAGGCATTGATATTTATAGAAACGGTATATACTGATTAAAGAAAACAATTATTATTGATTGTACTAACAGTTGCACACTGAATACAAAATTATATTTTTCTCAGACATTAGCTAAAAATGTGTATATAAGAAGGTTAGTGGTATTTGGTTACAGAACTTATGAATAGTTAAAATATCCTATTTTGGGATCTGCCTGGCAGCTTGCAAGTTGAAAGGGAGTGAAGATGAAGACATGACTTTGAGACTTTGCGAATTAAAGGCATACAAGTGCTTAGAAACCACAACAATGAGATATAAAAGTGTAGAAGCTTAGATCATAGGCTGTAGCCTCAAACCAAAAAGGGATAGCACCGAGTGTGCTTTTTTCATTATCGAATCGATGTTTGAAGATGGTTGTTGTAGGTTCTTATTGAAAATGTTCTGAAGTTGTCTTTGATTTTTGGGCAACGGCAGAACTAGCTGTAGACAACCGGGTGTTGTGTTTGCAATTTTTGTTTGCAACCTCGCTGTCGCTCATGAAGTGTTTCGAAAAAGAGCTTTTGATCCAAAAGCCTCCTCTGTCTCTTTATTACTCAATGACTCATTCAAATTATACAGAGATGAAAAGTCACTCCGAATAAAGCTTATTTACCATAGGAAGCAACAACAAATCTGCACAACAGCAACAGTGTGCATGAAACCCCATTTTTTTTCTTCGACTGTTGTGATCGCTGAAAAGTTGACAAAAGATTTCGAGGACATAGTGTTATTATTGTGTACATTTAAATAATTTATGATTAGGGTCTTCTATAGTAAATAATTTTTGACATATGTATTAATTTAAAATACGAAATGATCACTGTACTTCCCTTGGCTTGGCAGACACATACATGCAGATTTGTTACCAAAATGTGTGAAATGGGACACATATACCAACAATCACTTGGCGGGTCGAGGCATTCATATATACTATATAAAGAAAACAATTATTATTGATTGTACTAATAGTTGCACACTACATACAAAATTATATTTTTCTCAGACATTGAATCTAAAATTTTATATAAGAAGGGTAGTGGTATTTGGTTACGGCTCTGATCAAAATTTAAAATATCTATTTTGAGAAAAGGTGCTTTGCTGGTCGAAAAATGAATAATTATAAAAATCTGCCTGGCTGCTTGAAAGTTAAAAACGAGTGGAGAAGAAGAAGACATGACTTTGTGAATGCGAATTTTAGGCATAGCAGTGCTTAGAAACCACAACAATGAGTTAGAAGAGTGCAGCAGCTAAGATCATAGGCTGAAGCCTCAAACCAAAAAGGGATAGCAAGGACAGAATTTGTTACATACTACGTATGTCAGCGAGCTGGTTCCGGCTCAGTAACGTCGGCTGGGGTGGGTTCACTAGCATATGGCTAAGCTACCTACCCGCAGGCAATTATAATTATTTAAAAAAATTCGCGTGCTATTGAGATGTCAAGTTCGATTGCAAAAAACAAAATTTAGGTTGTTAGGAAAAATCGACAGAGTTAAAGAAAGTGTACTAGATTGATCTAGTGACATTAGCTGTTGTTGTAACTGTTACGCTGCGCTGGTGTCAATGCGACAGCTATTGCCCACCCTACCATGATCACCGGGGCCGCTTAACCAGACAATTGGTCGGTGATCCCTAAAACAACACAAATAAAATTATCCTTACATACTGACGACGCATGGCTCCGACATAAACACTGCAAATTAGCACATAATTATAATTTCTTTACAAATATTGATTTTTGTGGAGAATTGAGAACTTAAATAGTATTTTCGTTTAGGCATTATAAATTCTTAATAAAAATTAAAATTAAAAAAAAATATTATCTCTATATATAAAACTGTTTGTCCTGACTGACTGTTTGACTGACTGACTGACTGACTGACTGACTGATTGACTGATTGGTGATCAACGCACAGCCCAAACCGTAAGAGCTAGGAAGCTGAAATTTTCACTGTAGTTACCTTATGTGATGTAGGTGCACGTTAAGACGGGGTTTCGGGAAATTCCACCCGCAAGTGTGGAAAAATCTTGAAAAACGTTTGTATGTAACTTTTTTGTTTACCATCCAATCGGCCTCAAAACTTTTTTTCAAAGATCTTTGTTCAAATTCATTTGAGGGGTGTTTCACACTTTTAGGAAAATCTATTCCTCCTTGGTGGAAATGGAGGTCAAAGATTTGGTGGGTGACGTTTTGCGCTCAAATTCGCTTCCAGAGATGTATAAGAAAAATCATTTGAGACGTGTGTCACACTTTTTGTAGAATTCGAACTTCTTCGGGGGGAATGCGATTTAAAGATTTTTTGGGCGAAGTTTTAAGTTGTGTCCGATTTGCTTTAAACTTATTTTCAAAGCTCTACATAAGAACTTAATAAATACGTAATAAATACCAGTGGTAAATTGGCGGAAAACGGTTGTATGAAAGTTTTTTGTTTATCATCCGATCGGCCGCAGACTCATTTTCAAAGATCTATGTTCAAATTCATTTGAGGGATGTTTCACACATTTTGAAAAATCCATCCCTCCTTGGTGCAAATGGGGGTCGCAGATTTGGTGGATGACGTTTTGTGTTCAAATTTATTTCCAAAGATCTATAAGAAAAATCATTTGAGACGTGTTTCACATTTTTCGCCAAATCTAAACTCCTTCGCTGGAAAATGCATTTCAAAGATTTTTTTTGGTGAATTTTAAGTTTTGTCCGGTTTGCATAAAAGTTGTTTGATTCCTGTCCGATCAGTTTCAAAATCATTTTCGCTAGAAAATAAACGCTCTAACGCTCAATTGAACTAGGTTATTCTCTTTATATTTTCTCTTTAACGATTCGTTTGCTCTTTAACGGGGATTTAGATTATTCACATTTTTTTTCTTTTTTTTTGGCCATTCTCTTTAACTCATAAAATTGAAGTGCAAAAAAAAAATTGTTTAAGTTTTACTTCGCTTACGTGCATCGATAAAATGTGCGATGATCTGCTGAAAAAAATTCACTTTTACACAAAAAAAAAAGTTTAGAAAAAAAGAAGGCACTAGATATAAACTTTTTTACTCAAACGTCATTGGAATTACTTAATTTGAATTACTTAAAAATGTGGCTCGCACCAGCAATATGGCGATCCGAATTTCGGAGCATGAAAAGAGAGAAGGAGCGTAAAGATATAGATATATATATAGATAGATATAGGCCAATGGAAAGAGTATGTAGAGCAAGGCAGGAAAAAAAACGGAGTTCAAAAAAAAAATGAGGAATTAAAATTTTAACCGTGCGGTTACATTCTTTTGCCGAAGATCTTTTGCTGGAGATCCCGACTAGGGAATACCCTGAACCCTTTTCTATTAACACCAAATGCTGCTAGCGCTACGCGCTCGTTTACTTTAGCAGTAAAAAAAATACATTACAAAAAAATGTTGCTTCGATAGGTCTCGAACTCGTGACAGACCACACCACTTGCCGCCGCCTCTACTCAACACCCACACCAAGAATTCAGTCTCAATGGGAGAAAAACGAATAAAATAGCAGCATAGAAAACAATTCAACCGCAATTGCAATGCTGTTGATAGACTTCAATAAAAACGCGTATGATTGTGTGTGTTCACATATATATAGAAATTTTGGGAATTTTCCCTAGCTGCCGCAAACACGAAGCCATCCAAAACACGTTTTCATTGTGTTTCTTAACTGGTCTTGATGAAATTTTCATTAGAGCTTATAGTGCTATAGAATATTCGTTTATTCATAAAAATACAATTGATTTTAAAATTTAGTTTAAGTTGGTGGGTAGTTCAAATGTATTTGATTTATAGCTACGTAGTGGCTTTTAAACATTTTTTATGGGCTCAGGGTATAAAACAAATAGATCCCTCAATAGGTCTCGACCTCGCGACCTACCACACTACTTGCCGCCGCCTTTACTCAACATCAACACCAATAATTGAGTCTTAATGAGAAAAAAAGAAAATAAAAATACATGTATACAGAAATTCTTGGAATTTGCGCCAGCTTTCGCTGACACGTGCGCAACCAAAACATATAACTTTTGTGTTTCCTAACCGATCTCAATGAAATTTTCGACAGTACATCTTATTGTCCCATAGAATATTTGTGTATTCTCAAAAAGTCTATTGCATTTAAACTGTGGCTTAAATTGGTGGGCAATACAAGTTGGATTATTAACTTGATTTATAGCTATAAGGTGGTAGCGAGGAGGGGGTGATAGCTATAAAATGAAATATACTTGATATATATATACTATTCTAGAAAGTACAAGTTTGGTGACTCTAGCTCTTATTATTTACCAAAATTGCTCTAAAACAGGATTTCGATATTGATTTTTATCGTTTACCTGGAAACTGGGCAAGTTATCGAACATCGGAAACAAACTCGATCTGTACGGGTACTAGGAGGACCTACAGCTAAAACTTCAAGTCACTAGCTCTTAAAGGTTCTGAGATCATTGCGTTCATACATACGGACATGGCTAGATCGAGTCGGCTATTGATGCTGATCAAGAATATATATACTTCATGGGGTCGGAGATGCTTCCTTCTGCCTGTTACATTCATTTGCACAAATACATTATACCTTCTTTACCCATCTTCAATGGATTCAGGGTATAAAAAGAAAAAAATGCCGGTTCGCTTACATGTAACGAAAATGATTGCGTGATCAAGATAAAGGCAGATGTTTTTGACGACGTCAGCAACTTGGGAACGATTTCCAACTGATTTTTGGAGTTTCGGCGACAGCGATCGTCACTTCCTAATTCCTTTTTCGAACTCCCATTTTCGAGCGGGCGAGAGAGAACGAACGAGATGATAAAGCTGGGCTCAGCTGATTTAGCTATTTGCGTCATGGCGAATCAATGAAGGCAATTACAGGTGCTCCCGGATTGGGTCTGGCACTTTTTGAATTTAGTTTTTCCATTAATTGTTGCAGCCAAGTGGCGGCTAGGAAATGGTTGAACGATACGCAACTAGAGCTTCTTTTTTTTTTAATCACTTGTATTAGAATTATACTTCAGGAAGAAAATACTTTTTCTCAGAGGTTAAGCGAGATTGCAAATAGGCGCATTTTTCACTATAAGTCAACCTTCTTCCACGGTGGACAGAATGTAAAAAAAATGATCTGAGCTCTGGTCGCCTTAGGGAAAGCTATGTACAGCGACCACAGGTCAGACGCCATTTCTAATTATCAAATTAACATGTATCTATTACTTTTCTCTTTCACTGGTTATAAACGATATAACGCCTGGGTTGAGCCATATTTGGCGAGATCTACTTTATGATATTCAATAAAAAACTTGCTCTTCTAAAAATCTCTGGGATTATACAGGAACAAAACTGTATGAAATAAAAATATAAAAAAATTGTTATTGTTTAATATAAACAATATAACGATATTTCTTCTAATCAGAGTAAGCAGAGTACAAGAACTTTACTAGATTTACATTGCCTACTTCTGTTCTTTTTTATTTAAATTCAAAAAAAAATTTTCATGTTTTAAGCGCCACTCAAATCCTCCCCGCCTAAATCGGACTTTTGGGTTTTTATTCTAATTTGTTTTTTATAAATTCAAGTCAATATTTTATATATTGACCCATTGGCAATCATATTCTGACCAAACGATACGGACTATGATTAATAGCTGAATGCCAACTTGATCGAAGTGAACAGCAAATACTGATGAGCATTTCATCTCAATTGGATTGATTTATATAAGCTTTCATGGCTGCTATAACAGTGTACGAGTGGTGTATCGAATGCTTTCGAAGTGAATCGTTAAATTTTTGTGATTTAAATTGAACACCATTTTCCGATACAATCAGTTCTGGAACCCCGAAGCAGTGAAACAACTTTTTTTCCAAAAACGGTAGAATAGCATCTGTGGTCAGTTTGCGAACAGGTTTCAAAAAAGGGAACTTTGTGAAATGGTCGAGCACAATAAATATGCCAATATGACCAGCCTTGGAACGGGAATGCGGTCCAAGAATATCAACATATAATTTTTGAAAAAAACGCTGAGTCTCTCCACTTTTCCCATAGGAGGTCTTAGAACACGATTTGGGTGTTTAGTCGCTTTGCGAATTTCACGTTTAATAATATATTCTTTGACGTCCGAAACTACCTTTGGCCAGTAGTAATATCGTCTTAATCTCTCTAATGTCTTATTTAACCCACAATGCGACGGTAAGGGGTCATCATCAGCCAATTTCTAGGCATGGGGAGCCACAGTCGCCTTGAACTTCCGCGGAGATCGGTCGTGTTTTCTGTACATTCCCGTGCGTGTGTATGTTCAGTGCATCCCAGGCAAAAAACAAACAAAAAGTGACAGTGACACTAACTAAGCCCGCCCCAGGGCTTAACAAACAAATCGCGACTGCAGAGCGCGAAAAAACAATTGTGCTGCCTCTGGCAGCTAAACTATATATATATATAAACATTTAAATTGTATTTTTTCTTTTTTTACACAAAAGTGCAACCGCGTGCGAGCGTAAGAGAGCAAGCTTTTGCTAAGCTCAAACTGCGCTCAGCTGATCGCCTTAACTCAGCCGTAGTGTGTGTGTGTGCGTGTGAGTGAGCAGAGCTTTCGCGAGAGAGCTTTTGCCTAGACTCACTAACACAAGTAAAGCACTAGCCAATAGGAGAACAATCAGTGCTGGCAAGTCAGTCACTGACCGTGACAGTGCTGACACTTTCCAGTCACCGTTTCGCTCCCCGTTCACCAAAGTCACTTTTCACAAAAATACTGGAGATTTTTGTAAATAGGTGCAGCTAGTAAATTTTGGTCTACATCTCACCTAATGGCGTCCAACAAGCCGAATCCACTCATCCCTGACTATCCTGCGTCCCCTATATACAACCCGTCGGATAATGTGCTACCGCCATACATCACGCTGTGCGGGGGTACTACGCTACTCACCACGTCGTGCATCACCACAACTGCCTGCTCCCTAGGAACGACTACGGTAACGTCGTCCCTCGCACATGGCATCAGCTCCCAAGGCCCCGCAATCCCGTCCATTCCTGGCGCGAATCCTGCTACAAGCCCGGATCTCCACGCGTTTTTGAATAATTACCCGCCCAAGACTGCAAGTACTTGGCAAGGTCAATGGTTTAAGGCCACAAAAAGAGAAGGTGGCAATCTCTCCCCCCGTATCGCCCGTAAGAAGGCGAGCTCCACCGAAGCCAAGAAAGCCAGCCAAAACCGGTTTGCGGCCCTCTGTGACGAAGAGGAAAGCGACATGGACACGGAAGTGTCCGGAGCTAGCCACCAACAAGGAAGCTTGCGCCGACGAGGACGTAGATGATAGGCCATCCACCTCGCACGCAGCTCGCGCAAGGGCCAGCAGGCAACAAACGGCAAATAAAAAGCTTGCCGCACACCCGCAACCCACCCAGACGGCGCCCCCCAATGAGCGGCCTGCCTCTAAGGTGCCGAGAATAACTGTGCCAAACGTCCTCAGTTTCACCAAGTTCTGCAAGGAACTAGACAGCATCCTAGGCGCGGACACTTACACCGTCAGATCGCTTAATTCTGGCGACTGCATCGTCCAATGCCGCAACTCAGACGAATACCGAACGCTGGCAAGGCACCTTCGCGAGAACGGCTGCCTGTTTCACCACCACCAGCTTGCAGAAGACCGGCCGTACCGCATAGTTCTACGAAATATCCACCACGAGGTCGCATCCGAAGATATTTCAGCGCAATTGGCAGAAAAGGGGCACCACGTTGTCCGCATATACACCCCGCGTAGCAGAGTCAATAACGAACCTCTAAATATGAGATTTGTTGACCTGAGGAAAGCGGAGAACAATAACCTTGTCATATCAATAACAGTACTATGCAGGCACAAAGTTTCGTGGGAGAAGCCTCGCAAGACGTCGGGCCCTGTACAATGCAACAGATGCCAAGAGTACGGGCACACAAAATCTTACTGCTCGAGACACTATGTGTGCAAGGAGTGTGGGGACAACCATCCAAGCAACGAGTGCACACTTGGCAAGGACGAGAATCGGTGTTGTCACCACTGTGGAGAAGCACACGCAGCAAACTTCAAAGGCTGCAAGAAGTACCTGCAATATGCTTTCCAGCAGAAAAACCAGCACAAGGCAAATGGCAGAGATGCAAGCCGCTCCAGAGATCCCCGCCCCAAAACAGCCGCTCCTGCCTGCAGCTTCGTGCCCGGCCAACAATCCTTTGCCAGCGTCCTCCGCGGTACCCAGCCCGCAGGGCGCAGTGCCCGCTCATCGGCTCGCAGAAGGAACACTGGCAGTACTCCCAGCCAATCACAACCTGTTGCCGACAACTGCCCCAACTCAGCCCTTGAGCTCATGATGAAGCAAATGTTCGCCAGATTCGATCAACTGATGTCTCTCATACAGACTCTTTTACAAGCGCTACTTCACACTAGCGCCAAAAATAACAGTGCCTAAAATGAGCTCTGTCAGGATAGCACTATGGAACGCCAACGGAGTCTTTTCGAAAGCGAATGAGATCACAGCCTTCATCGAACTCCACCACATCGATGTGTTTCTGCTCACGGAGACTCACTTCTGCTCTCGAATCACCTTCAGAGTGCTAGGCTACACTCTCCACACCGCCAACCACCCAGACAACAGCCAATATGGAGGAGCAGCAATATTGATCAGGTCGTCCTTGTCGCACCACTCACTTGAGTCATCCTGCCACTGGCATATGCAAGCTGCTGCTATCCGACTCGGATCCAGCAG
>NW_026996341.1:0-1253 GCF_035044405.1 Drosophila montana | reverse complement strand
GAGTTTCGTCTATTTTGGCCTAGTCCTCTATTATTGTTTTTGTGATTACGATAACCATGATTGTGACAAATTGACAAATTTGGATATGGCATCATTCATGTTATTGAATGTGCCTGCCTGCATGATAAGTTTTATCTTATCTATAGCGCAGTTCTTAGTCATTGCCTTTACTGCTTGGACTGTACTGTATTTATTGGCCAACTCGGGCGTTAAACCATCGTTTATAAAAGTTCCTTATAAAGCTTTTGTTAACTGCACAACCTCTTGAGTGTACTGGTTGGCAGTGTTTGCTCTTTTGTTGCAAGTTAAGTAGTTTGGCTGACAATACTTAAACTGATTCGCCTTTTACCGTGCTTGATAATTTTGCAATGATTTGAGCGACAGTTTGCTCATTGCTTATTAAGTTTCTTGCATATAGTTTTAGTCTTAATTATACTGACAGCTGTTGCTTCCTGATCTTCTTTTAGTGAGTCTATAAGACTCAAACTCTGGTAAGAGCGAGAAATCTTGTGTTGTGCAGTTTGTAAATTTTATAAAACATATTTATGCACATTATAATTACTATTATTATTAACAACGTTACAATCAGTTTCTGATCTGGAGTCTCGACTTAAACTTTATTTATTACAGTAGCAGTGGAGTCCACTGTCTTGGTATCTACTGTAAAAATTGTATTAGGTATTCCACATAAATATATTTGAATAAAACAATCAGCACGTCAGCGCAGTTTTGTGGGTATGTTCTGAATGAATATATTCGGCTTTAAAAATGTGCGCTTAGCCTATATATATATATACTTATGCTGTTATTGGTTAACAGCTACAAAGAGAGGGAGAGTGAGTAGCTCGCATATGCCTGTATTAGTGAGCATAAATATGTGCATGGGGTGCGTGGGATATGCAGCGTAAGCATAAACGGTCAGCTAGTGAGGCTAGTGAACCGCGCTGCGTAATATGAGACAGAGCCCATACATAAAGTGGCTCTGGGCTTGTTTACTATATTATTGTTATTGTATGCAACAAAGTGCTGCATACTTTATATTTAAGTACAGGGTATTCTGTAAGGGCATATACACACTACACCTCCCCTTTTAGAGAAATAACGTAACATTATGAATGTGTAGTTATTAAATGAACTTAATTATTGAGGTTTTTTTTTTTTAATAAAAATTGAAATTTTTGGATATAACAAGAAATTTAAAAATGTTGGAATATATGAATACAAAAGTATTCACATACACATACACATACACT